>NC_080675.1:22523073-22826103 GCF_030445035.2 Dasypus novemcinctus
TCATTGAATTTCATTTACATAATTTTGGGGATATACTTCAAAATGAGGGGAAATAGGATCTCTAAATATCTCCCTACTACCAGAAGGCAGGCAAGTAAAGAAGTTATCAAAACTAATAAGCTGGTGACTAAACAAAAATTTACAATCCAATTAAATAGACAAATGGGATGCAGTGGTGACCTTTGTCTTTGGTTGGCCTATGTTAATAGGAAGATGACTTTTATATTTAATGTTTGCTCATGCCATCATATTATTGGGCTGCAAGAATATTCCCTCTTTATAATTCCACTAACTTAATTTATAAGTAGGACTACAAAATCTTTCTTACTTTTTTGTCTTTCTTTTTCATTATCCAGTTCGCACTTGAAATCTCTACTTGCAACCACATTGGTTTTTTTTATTATGACTAGAACATCAGCATAAGGGGAGAATTCTGTGCTGATGGCATTTTACAGGTCACTAGTTCTGATATGAATCTAAGAGTCTTAGCTGTGCAAATGTACAAACAAGTAAAAGACTGAAATGATTTTGTGATAGTAAAACCATGACTTAATCCTTAAATTATGATAAAAGACCTTGGTTTATTTCCCTAGAGTTGCTATGGCCTAGTAGTCTCTTATTGATATAGATACAGCTAGAAGACCCACCTCAGTTCTTGAAAGGGGGGAACTCTTGGTTGATATTTTGGTCACTCCCACATGATATATTAAGACACTTCTACTTGTAATGACTGCCCTTTCCATTCTGCTGTCAAATTCTTATTATCCTTTATATTCCCCATAAAGAGAAAGCCCAGAGGATCTTTGTCAAACAGAATGGTGGCCCCTTTCCTACCTTTCCAATGAAGATCCAGACTCCAGTGCACTTTGGGTTGGGAGCTGAATTAAAATAAACAGGATATTGAGCATTTTCAAGACTTTCTCCTTTCTCCTGTGACTAAGAAGTAGTGCTATACACATAGTGCTCACACATTGCCAAATATTTATTTACCAATAAATGTTGACTTTCAACAAAGTCATCCTGAGAGGCTTATCTAGTTATTACATTTGTTCATTCATTCGACAAATATATACTGGACACCAATAACATGATAAGCACTATGACAAGTTCAAGTGCAGTAATGGCATGAAAGAGAGTTACAGTGTCTGCCTCTGAGAACATACCATTTTGGAAAAATCTTTCTGGATTGCTTTCAGTGTCAGTTTTTGTATCATGTAAGAGAAGTATGTAGATTCATTTCTTAAATGTTGTTTTCTTATCCCAAACATTATTTGTCTTCTTAATCTTCTTCTGCATCGTACCATTATTAAATGAATCTTGCTTTTCTAAATAATCATCAATCAAAAATTCAAACATTTAACACATATAACTGAATGCATCTATGTAGGCAAATAGTGTAGATATAAAAATCCTTTAATTCTGAAAGTACAATGTACCAAGCACTCATTTTGTATAAATTTTGTTATATTTCAGTCCCAGTATCTTGTAGTTAAACTTCATATAACTTGTGAGCTATAAGAGTTCAGACAATGATCACTATCACTGTTACTTTTAAAGTTAGTGAAAGTGCAAAATGAAAAAAAAAATTGTCTTCTTCTTTAACCCAGGTTAAAAAAATGATAACAGCATTTATCACATAGTTGTTCCAATCATCCAATGCTGATTGAGTGCCCACTCTGTATAGCGTACATTCTAGGTTCTGGGAAAGAAACTAAATAGGTAAAGAACATAAAGCCCCTTCACATACGTAGATTAGACTCCAATGGGAAAGAACATATGAATATTAGTACCAAATATCAGATATTAAGATGGGACAAATGATATATAAGTAATGTATTGTGTGAGAACTGGCTATGACTGGGGAAAATGAGGGGAAAGTTCATAGAGGGGAGAGCATTTGAGTTTTGTCCTGGAGAATGAGAAAGTCAAAATGGGGAAACAACATCTGAAACTGAATATAAAGAACAGCCAGGGGACCAATGTAGGCTACCACCATTTTCCAGGGGACAACCAAGGAGGTCTGAGCAAGGGCAGGGGAGTTGGGGACAGGATGGAAGGGATCTCTTACTATATCAGATAGAGAGGAGGGAGAATATTAAAGATGTTGAGGTTCTACCTCTGCTTACTGCATTGCCATCCCTCCTCAGTGTTCTTTCCCTTGTGTTATCATAATCAATCACCAACATTGAATTTAGCATTGGAATGAATAGAATCTCATTTCCTCCTTATCTTGTAAAAGGGATAATGATTTGCATCGGTATTTCTTGCTGAATAAATTGTGATTAATAACTGTAACTGTAACCGTAACATCCAGGCATAATATATAGGTATGGAAAGAATCACTGACCCTTCTAACTTGTGGCCAAAAAAAAAAACCAATCATGAAAGACTAAAGAGAGCCAAACAACAGCAATGCTTCCTTTTGGTTCATTTAACAACAAAATATCAGTTGACCTTGAAGAAGAAGAGAAGGAGAAGGAGAAAGAGAAGGAGGGGAAAGGGGAGGGGGAGGGAGAGGGAAGGGGAGGAGGAAAGAGTTAACCAGGTATAAATAATAGAGACAAGATGCAAGGAACTGCAGCAAATTTCTTTTAAGCATGTATTTAATTCACTAAATTCCATAAAAAATGATGTGTATATCACAATCATACTTATTTCCATCTTTCTTGGTCTATAACAACAGTTACAGATTTGCATGTAAAAGCAGATAGATTGGCTTGGATAAATATGGACAGAGTCTATACAGTTTTCTCAGGCCAGATGAAATATTTATAGGCCAAATGAATTTGGAAAATTATTTACAAGGCCAGATCCATAGGGTTTAAAGTTTTGTGTCTCTAGGATAAGAGATCATTTCAGAAGACTAAAACCAGTTACATATGCTTTTTAATCCTTTCTTGAATCTATGTTTCACAGAAACTTACAACCCCAGACACAACAAATAGAATTTATGTTTATTGTGCTAATACTGACAGAAGAACGGTACTCCGTATGTAAACCAAAACTCCTAATCCCAGGCAGCCTAAACTAATCATGGGTGCTACCAGATACAGTATATAAACAAAAAAATGCAAACAAAACAGCAAGTTAATGTTCAATGATATATAACCAAACCTTGAAATTAAAGTTAAAAATTACATTTTCCTCAGGCAAATATATAGGAAAAAACAGACTGAACAGACTGCAGTCAGGCAAATTTATAAGGCGAATAAAAGAAAAAGAGTCACCCCTTTAGGAATTTCCTGCAGCAGTGGATACCAAATGTGAGAGCTTTTAAAATAACTAGATTCCTAGGATACATGCGACGCTTATTATACTCAATCCTAAACTCCAGCTTTATATAAATGCAGCCTATTTGATAGCTGTACTTGCAAATCCAATAAGCAGCTAGACTTAACAGTTTCAAATGAGAATTCTTATTGCCCTCTAAATCCTTCCTGAACTTGTTCCTTATTGGGAGTGCATCTTGGTTAAAAATCCCAACCATTCACCTGGTATCTTGTTCTAACAACTGAGTCATCTCCTCTATTTTCTTAAACTTCACATTCAATATACCATTTAAATTTGTTTCCTCTACCTTCAAAACATAAGTAAACATGACTACTTCTCACCCTCTCCACTGCAACCACCCTAATCAAAATCAGCATTATCTCTCTCTGGAAAGCAATCCCCTTAATTGGTCTTCCTCCTTCCACCATTCAGCACAAAAGGTCCCAGATCATCTGACCATTTCTTCAATCTCATTTCCTACCACCCTCTCTGTGGCCTTTAGGATTCCAAAAGCTTGGATTTCTGTGTCCATCCTCAAACATGGCAAGCAAAGGTCTTAGCAGTGGCTGTTCTCACTGTGTGAAATATCCACATGGCTTACTTACTCTTTCACTTCATTCAGTGATGCTCAAATGTCATTCTAAGGTAACTCCCTTTATCCTTGCCTTGTCCTGATTGATTTACTTTATAGGAACTATCCCTACTTGAAACTATTTTATATTTCTTTTTCTCTTTCTTCTTTTTCAATCCCACTCTCTTTATAGTGTAAACACTGAGAGGCCTGGGACTTTGTCTAGTTCACAGTTGTATCCAAAACACCTTGAATAGTGTTTGATACATATAAGAGAATACTCATTGCTTGTATTTTATAAAAACATTCAAGTGATTCTGCTTCAATCAAATTGTGAAGCACCAATGTACAGGTCTTTAAAACATTCTTTTGCATCTTCAGGATTGATCTAGAAAGCATGATGTATTTTTAAATAATTATTTATGGTAACTATTGCTTAAAATTATATAAAAAGAGTATGTTAGCTTTTGTTTTATTGCTTGGAGCCATTCAAGAACATAACTTAAAAAAATATTTTCTGTGTTATTGGAACACTAACTGTAAGGGGAGGAAAGTCACAGAGTTGAATCAGGTTTGTGTGAAAATTTTCTTTTCATATAATTAACAGTGTAATTCATTTGCTTTCATTAGAGACATTAGGGCACAGAGATAAAGTGGATTTGGACTATTAGGAGTTTGAATCCTGGGGCCTCTCTTTGACATCATCATGTTGTCTGTTCTCTATGCTTCGGTTTTATTCATCTGTGACCTGGGACAATTAAATTGATCTCCTTGGGTTATTTTGAGGATTGAAATATGTCCATATGCATTTATTTAATCTTAGTGACAGATTGCTGGGCCTTATTCCTGACTACACTTTCATGTATAATCACATAGACAGACACACATACTTACACAAACATACTCCACTTCAGCAGACCCCGACCGGGCATGCAAGGATCCGCTTATCTTTTCCCTTAAGGAAGCTTCTTATCCAAGCACACCCATTCTGAAGATAATTCAGTATTGAACACGGTAAGGATACATGCAAAGAGAACTCCTTTGCCCTATTCCCCTTGCTGTCCACTTTCACTTTCTTACTCCTGCACAGACTTCTGGTTTCCCTGGGCTTTTCAGAGCCCTTCATCAGTAGAATAGTGGTTATTTCTCAAGAACGGGAATCTTTAAATATGCAAATTAACAGGAAGAAAACACATGATGAATTTCTCAGCAAGTAGAGTCTGTAACACCGTGTGGGTTCGGGAGACATTTTTGGCTTTTTCCTCAGATGTGGCTGGTGCCTTTTAATAAAGCGAAACCTCCGATGGGCAGTTGGGACACAGATTGAGATCTAGCTTTGCGCTACTTTTCACAGGTCGCTGGTGAGGGGTGTTTCCCTCCAGACGCCGAGTGAGGGAGGGAGAGTCGCATATGTCACCTTCAGAGTGAAGGATGGAACTGGTTTTGTTGTTAACAAGAGTCCTATTATAATAACTTCATACCTCGGTTAGAGCAGTGAGACCATGCACAATTTTGGAATATTTTAGCTAAGCAGATGTGCCTCTTCAGTACAGAGATCAGTCAATTATTTGAAAGCTCAAGAGCAGAAATGACTTTCACATAACGTTAAACTTGGGAAATCAAGGGAGGACATCAGCATTTTTGCCCTAAAAACTTTATGCCAGCTTGTTAGCCTGCATTGGGAAAAATATGTAGAACTCATGATAGCTCTATTACTCATGGAGAAGAAAACAGTCTCGGAAATGGGCTGGGATGACAGGAAGAGTCTGCTCGGTCTGCAGTATGCCTCCAGGGTACGGCATATGAAGTACACACTTTTGAAGGGGCTCCAGTCTGCAGTCCCAAAACATGTGATTTAGGGAAGGAGTCATTTCTGTAAATCTGATAAAAGCCCAAGGATCTTGCTATTTCTGTAAAATACTGTACTTGTGCTCAATTCAATTCCTGCTATGTGGAAATGAGCTGGGGTCAGATACTAAAACTTTGTCTTAGAGAGAATTTAGGATTTAGGAGGAAGAGGTAGGATGGCATAGGTTTAAGTGGGCACTCACCACCTCTCTCACAATAAAAAGGCTGGGAAAGGGGAAGATCCTGCCTGAGTGAGCTGTTTTGGGAACCCACAGAGCAGGAGGCTTCAGGGCATGGATCTGGAGAAAAAATGACAAAGAGATAAAAAGCCCAAGGGAAAACTGATGTTTCTTGTCCTAATGGCTGGAAAGAGTGGGTGGCTAAACCCTACCCTCAAGGCAAAAGCCTATGTGAACCCCCTGACTCCCAGCAGCTATCCGGTGGGAGGGAATATTCTCCAGGAGTAAGAGGGTTCTGGAGAAGGATGGAGAAGAATTCCTTTCTGTGGGTTTGGTTACCGGGACCCCCTTTGAACTTTAGGGAGCATACCAGCTGGTAAGAGGTGGCCCTGGGAAGAAGGGAGGGGCGAAGCTACATAGGCAGCCTCATTTATCTAGCTACCTGGGAGAGAGGAACTTGGGCTGGGAGAGTGTGCAGTGAGGCAATTGACTGGTCCAGTGCTGAAAATTATCAAAATTCCAACTCGCCTAAGGGAGGCAGGCAGTAGGAAGCACTTAATAACCTTATAAGGGCCTATTTAGGGTTCCCTGGCAGGAGGCAGAGGTCTGGAAGAGGGTTGAGAGTCATTTCTCTATGGTAGTCCAGATACCAGGGTCCCATTTTGAATTTCAGAAGGGAACTTAAACTGACCAGGAGAGGTGAGGGGGGATCCGATCACACAGGCTATCTCATCCTGCTGCCCTGAGAGGGAAAGCAAGACTAGAAAGGGCAGGGACAGACAGCCTCCTCATCAGCAGGAATCTATCCATCTGCAAAATCAAACCTGCCCTAGGGAAAGTGATTGGATCGCTCTTTAGCTACCAGACCCAACAAAGAAAATTTAGCTCAGTGAAGGAGTCTGTGCTTTGAATATACGAAGTCCCTGGCTTGATTCCCGGCTCTCCTTAAAGTAGTGATCTGCTAGGTTATCAAACACCCAGCTGATGCTTTACCACAGGGAACACATAGACAGTATTTTTGTATTAGCTTCTCTTGGTTCTCTCATTTTTCTTAAAAAAGTTTCCCTTTTTAAAATTTCAACTTAGTTTACTTGCTAAAACCTGATTCAAAACCTGCAGATGGCAGGCTTCGGGGTAATTGAACAGTGGCAGCCTAAGAAGGCTCTCCTCAGGGATGTAAGAGGGAAGGCTGCTTTTCCTGAGTTTTTGTTTGATTGCTCGATTGGGTATTTGTTTTTTGTTCTTTTCTCTTTTTCCCTCTTTCTCCCCTCCTCCCCCCCCCCCCCCCCATTTTTAAAATTCGGTGGGTCTGTCTTGTTTCTTCTTTGCTGTTCCCCCTTCCTTTGTTTCCTCTTTTATTTGTATACCAGTTTTTTCTGCCTACAGTATTTCTTTTCCTTCCTTCATTCCTGTCTTCTGCTTTCTGTTTTTGTTCTTACTTTCCACCTGTCTTTGTTTAGTCTTTACTTTTTCTTGTTTTTATTTCTTCCTCTTCTATTCTCTGTTTTCTTTCTTTTTTAAACTTTATTTCTCATTGTCTTTTCTCTTTCCCTCTCTTCTTATCACTCTGGCCTTTTAATTCATTCTAGATATTTTTCTCTATTCAGTTTTTCATTTCATTGTTTGTATTCCACTTTTTTATTCTTATTCCTCTGCACTTCTTACATGAATTAATTATTCATTTTCCTAGGTCTTATATGGTTCCTCTTCTACCTTTTACTATTGTTATTACTATTATCCTTTTTCCCTTCTTACCTCTTGCCCTTTCTCTGGTCCTAATCTTTTTCTTTCAAGGGAACATAGACAACAGCAAGGGAATAGAATAAGAGAACAAAATTTCAAAGATAAAACTTACCACAAATGTAAAACATCAGCTTAGTAAAACCCAAGAGAAGAGAGAGAAAATAATCAACTGCATAAACCCATGAAGATAAAAAGATGTGTAAACACCAAGAACAATTATAAACCATACTAAGAAAGAGGAAGACATGGCACAGTCCAATGAACAAACTAAAAACCAGGAGAAGACATAGAACATGTAACACTAATCAGAGCTATCCAAACAAATGTCATCAACAACTTCATGAAGTGAAGAAAGAGATTAAGGATATTAAAAAGACACTGAGAGACCATACTGAAGAAATTTTAAACATACATAAAAAGATAATGGATGTGATGATGATGAAAGGCACAATCCAAGAAATAAAAAATACACTGGAAGCACATAACAGCAGATTTGAACAAGCAGAGGAAAGAACTAGCAATGTGGAAGATATTTGAAAATATGGATAATGTAAGTAATTCCTTAAGATTAATAACACTGAATGTTAATGGATTAAATTCATCAGTCAAGAGACACAGATTGGCAAAATGGATAAGGAAATATGACCCATCTATATGCCGCCTATAAGAAATCCACTTTAGACCCAGGGATTCAAGAAGGCTGAAAGTGAGTGGCTGGAAAACAATTTTACAAGCAAACAACAACCAAAAAGGGGCAGAGTAGCTATGCTAATATTGGACAAAGTAAACTTTAAATGCAAAATTATTTTGAGACCTAGACAGACACATATATTAGTAAAAGGGGTAATCTTTCAAGAAGAAAAAGCAATCATAAACATTTATGCTCCTAACCAGGGCATCTCAAAATACATGAAGCAAACACAGAAAAAACTAAGTGGAGAAATAGTTGCCTCTTCAATTATATTGGGAGACTTTAACACACTATTATCACATTAGACAGAACATCTCAACAGAAAAGCAATAAAGAAATAAAGACTTTGGTTAATATATTAGAGGATTGGGACCTGACAGACATATACAGAACACTACACCCAAATACAGAGGGATACACTTCTTCTCAAGTGCACATAGATCATTCTCCAAGATAATCCACATGATGGGCCACAGAGAAAGTCTCAATAAACTCAGAAAGACTGAAATTATAAAAATAATTTCTCTGACTACAATGGAATGAAGCTGGAAATCAGTAAGGGCCAGAGAACCAGATTAGACACAAAGATATGGAAGTTAAACAACACACTCTTAGAAAACAGTGAGTCAAGGAGGAAATAACAAAAGAAATCAGTAATTACCTTGAAATGAACGAAAATGGCATCACAACATATCAAAATGTATGGGATATAGCAAAGCAGTACTGAGAGGGAAATTCATGGGCATAAACGTATGTATCAAAAAAGAAGGAAGAGTTAAATCTGAAGACCTAACTGCACACCTAGAGAAATTAGAAAAGGAACAACAAACTAACCCCAAAGGAAGTAGAAAGAAGGAAATAACAAAGATAAGAGCAGGACTAAATGAAATAAAAAATTAAAAAGTGCTAGAAAAAAATAAACAAAACCAAAAACTGGTTCTTCAAGAAGATCAATAAAAATGAACAAATCCTTAGCTAGACTAACAAAGAAAAAAGGAGAGAAGATGCAAATACACAAAATAAGAAATGAGTAAGGGTATGTCACCACTGACCCCCACAGAAATAAAGATTATCGTAAGAGGATATTTTGAAAAATTGTATGCCAACAAGAAGGATAATTTGAAGGAAAATTCCTAGAAACACACAAGAAACCTACACTGATAAATGAAGAAATTGATGGAACTCAACAGACCAATCACAAGTAATGAGATTGGCATTATTCATCAAAAACTTCCCAACTAAGAAGATCCCAGGACCTGACAGCTTCACAGGTGAATTCTACCAAACATTCTGGAAAGAAAGTTTTTGCTTAAACTCTTCAAAAAACTAGAAGTAAAGGAACATTGACTAACTCATTCTGTGATGCTATCATTACCTTAATACCAAGGCCAAACAAAGATGCCACAAGAAAGGAAAATTATAAACCAACCTCTTGAATGAACCGCGATGCTAAAATCATCAACAAAATACTTGCTAATCATATTCAACAACACATCAAAAGAATTATACACCATGACCAAGCAGACTTCATCCCTGATATGAAAGGATGCTTCATCATAAGAAAATCAATCAATATAAGTCAGTACATAAACAGATGGAAAGTAAAAAATCACATGATCATTTCTATAGATGCAGAAAAAAGGATTCAACAAAATACAGCACCCTTTCCTGAAAAAAACACTGTGAAGGATAGGAATAGAAGAAAGCTTCCTCAAGATAATAAGGGGTATATATGAAAAAACCCACAAACTACATCATATACAATGGTGAAATCCTAGTTTTCCCTCTAAAATAGGGAACAATACAAGGATGCCCATATCTCTGCTCCTATATAACATTGTGTTAGAAGTACTTGTTCAAGCACCTAAGCAAGAAAAAGATTTAAAAGGCATTCAAATTGGAAAGGAAGAAGTCAAAATTTCAGTATTTGCAGAAGACAGGATCCTATAAATACAAAGCCCAAAGAAATCTACAATAAAACTTCTAGAGTTTAAAAATGAGTTCATTAAAGTTGCAGGCTATAAGATCAGTCCACAAAAATCAGTAACATTTCTGTACACAAATAATGAGCAACTTGAGGAGGAAATCAAGAAAAAAGTCCCATTTACAATAACAACTAAAAGAATCAAATACCTAGGAATAAATAAATGCAAATGACCTATATACAGAAAATTACACAACACTGTTAAAGGATATCAAAGAAGACATAAATAAATGGAACAATATTCCCTGCTCATGGATGGGAAGACTAAACATCATTAAGATGTCTATTTCACCCAAACTGATCTATGGATTTAATGTAATCCCAATAAAAATCAACACAACATTTTTTGCCTAATTGGAAAAATGAACTATGAAATTTATTTGGAAAGGCAAGAGACCTGAATAGCCAAAGACATATTGAAAAAAAAAATGAAATTGGAACAATCACATTATGTGGCTGTAAAACGTACTACAAAGCTAGTTTTCAAACGGTGTGGTATTGGCAAAAGAATAGACATACTGACTTATGGAACTGAATAGAGAGGTCTGATATAGATCCTCACATATAGTAATCTGATATTCAACAAGGCCACCAAGCCCACTCAACTGGGAGAGAATGGCCTCTTCAACAAATAGTGCTTGGAGGACTGGATATCCAGATACAAAAATTGAGAAAGGAACACCATCTCACACCTTACACAAAAATCAACTCAAGATTGGATTAAATATCTAAATGTAAGAGTTGGGATCATAAAGACCTTGGAAGATAATATAGGGAAGAATCTACAGGACCTTGCAATAAGACATGGTTTCATAAACTTTATACCAAAAGCATGAGCAGTGAAAGAAAAAATAGATAAATGGGACATCCTCAAAATTAAAAACTTCTGCACTTCAAAGGAGTTTGTCAAGAAAGGAAAAGATAGCCTACCCAACTGGGAGAAAATATTTTTTAACCATATATCTTATCCAACATATATAAGATATCCTATATCTCAAAAATAAAAAGACAAGCAATCCATTTAAAAAACGGGCACATGATCTGAACAGACACTTCTCCAAAGAAGAAATACAAATGACTAAGCAGCACATGAAAAGATGCTCAACATCACTAACTATTAGGGAAATGCAAATCAAAACTACAATGAGATATAATCTTATACCCATTAGACTGGTAGCCATTAAAAAAAACAGAGGACTACAAGTGTTGGAGAGGATATGGAGGGAAGGAAATCCTCATCCACAGATGGTGGGAATGTAGAATGGTCCAGCTATTGTGGAGGACAGTTTGGCAGTTCCTCAAAAAACTAATTCCACTGCTGGGTATATACCCAGAAGAATTGAAAACAAGGACACAAAGAGATATATGCATTATTCACTATTGCCAAAATTTGGAATCAGCCCAGATGCCCATCAACAGATGAATAGATATTCAAAATGTGGTATACACATACAATGCAATAATATTCAGCAGTAAGAAGGAATACAGTACTAACACAGGGATAACATGGATGAATCTTGAGGACCTTGTGGTGAGTTAAGCAACCTGGGCATTGAAGAACAAATCTTACATGACCTCACTGATATGAATTAAGCAAATTGAGCAGAGAGCTAGAGTCTGGAAGATAGGTTTACAGGAAATGAAAAGGAAGAAAAAGTTGTGAGTCAACGTCCATGTGAGTAAAATGCATGACAAGGTGGAAGTAAGTAGTTGTGTAGTGAAGGAATATGACAGGGTGTAGTAATACTTCTGGGTTGTGTGGTGCAATTTTGACAGGGGGGTAAAATGGGGAGGGTGGTTGGTCAGTCCATAGAAGTGGGTAGGGTTGGGGGAGGGAGCAGGTGAACACTGGGGATTGGTGTGTATGTGGTTGAAACTACAATGTTGGGAAAGCTCTTTTGGCAATATGATAAGGAAGGGTTACTGGATTAGGGTGTTTGATGGGGGTTGGTATTCAGGGCAAGGCACACCTGAGGCAGTCTCCTAGAGAATGTGTGAGTGATCATTTTGTCATAGTGTGTTGTATCAGTGGGTGGAAACCCACATAATGAGTAGGAAAGAGTTGGACTCCCATTCTGGGGAGGCTGGATATGTTCTCAAATAGAGAGGTGGGTGTCTCTCAAGAGCATGGGCAGTTCCTAATAGGGGAACACAGACCAGTGTGTCAAGCCCTCAGTGTTTTTCCAGGTAACTGTGAATCTTATCCTTCAAGGAGTGAAACCTGGTGGTCACTGTGGGCCCCAAAAGGAGGGGGAGGGAGGAATAGAGTAGACAGAAGAGGGGATATTTGGAGGCAATGGAAGTGTTCTGCATGATCTTACAATGATGGATACAGGCCATGTTGAATTTCATCAAATATTTATAAAAGTGTATGGTCTAGAGTGTAGACCATAATGTAAACTATTGACCATGGTTAGCAGCTATGTTTCAATGTTTGTACATCAGTTTTAACAAATGTACCATCCATATATAAAAAGGCTATTGATAAAGGAAGAGGGAAAAGGGGAAGGATGGTGGATATATGGGAGTCCCTCATGTTCTGTATTTGACTTAATGTGACCTAAAACTTCTTTGAAGTCAAAATGAAAATAAGTAAGACACCGGGGAAGAAATGGAAAAAAATGTCACTGTACATATAGGATAACAGATATTACAATGATGAAAGGCAAAAACCAAAAAATGTTTTAAAAATATTTTTCACTATTTTTTAAGATTTATTTGTTTATTTATTTATTTCCCCTCACATATTCCCTCCCCCCTCCCCGCCAGTCGTCTGCTTTATGTATCCATTTGCTGTGTTCTTTTGTGTCCATTTGTATTCTTGTCAGCAGCACCCGGAATCTATGTCTCGTTTTGTTGCGTCATCTTCCTTCATCAGCTCTCCGTGTGTGCGGCACCATTCCTGGGCAGGCTGTACTTTTTTGTGCTGGGTGGTTCTCTTTACAGGGCACACTCCTTGTGCATGGGGCTCCTCTACACCGAAACACTCCTGCGTGGCACGGTACTCCTTGCGTGCATCAGCACTCTGTGTGGGCCAGCTCATCACATGGATCAGGAGGCCCTCGGTTTGAACCGTGGACCTCCCATGTGGTAGGCGGACACCCTATCCACTTCCCTGTTTGAGCCAAATCCACTTCCCTGTTTTTTTGTTTTTTTTTTTAAGATTTATTTATTTAATTCCCCTCCCCTCCCCCGGTTGTCTGTTCTCTGTGTCTTTTTGCTGCGTCTTGTTTCTTTGTCCGCTTCTGTTGTCAGCGGCACGGGAACTGTGGGCGGCACCATTCCTGGGCAGGCTGCACTTTCTTTCACGCTGGGCAGCTCTCCTTACGGGCGCACTCCTTGTGTGCGGGGCTCCCCTATGTGGGGGGCACCCCTGTGTGGCACAGGCACTCCTTGCACGCATCAGCACTGCACATGGGCCAGCTCCACACGGGTCAAGGAGGCCCGGGGTTTGAACCACGGACCTCCCATGTGGTAGACGGATGCCCTAACCACTGGGCAAAGTCCATTTCCCCCCTGTTTTTAATATACAGATTTTTAAAATTTTATTTTTTCTAAATTATTATGTATTTTATTTCTTATGTTTAAAGCTATCATTATTTCATTTTCCTATTAATTGTATTTGGCGATATTCTTGCCTTCATTTTTGAAGAAGTTTTGGACCACAGAAGGGTTACAACTGTGGCAAGGGAGGATCATTTGTGTGAGGGCAGTGATGGGGGATACATGGGAGGAAGTTCACGTGGGCATACACATAAGGTATATAAATGTGTTCAGATATTCATGGGGCATTTGTCACAGTGGGTGGAGATTTACACAATTGAAAGAATATTGAATTTCTATCCTGGGGAGCTCTGCTATATTCTCTAGTAGAACAACAATTCCCCAAGTGCAGGGAAATGACTAGTGAAGAAATATGGTCCACTAATGGGTCTTTGATATTGACAATTATGTTTATGAGCCTTTGCTCTTGTAATTGTAACTTAGTCTAGTGTTGTAGGATGCCTAAGAGTTACCTCCTGAGAACCTCCACATTGCTCAAATGTGGTCTCTAAGTTAAACTCAACATATAAATGGATTACCATCCCCCCAGCATAACACATGACTCCCAGAGATAAGCCTCCCTGGCACTGAGGGATTACTCCCAAGCACCATCTAGCAATGCTACTGGAAAAAGACCTTGAATATAAGGGGGAAAAGGTAAAAACAAATAAGTTTATATGGTTAAGAGACTTCAAAGTGAGTTGGGAGGTCATCCCAGAGGTAACCCTTATGAACTTCTCAGCAGAATCTCCAAGACTGCCAACGTAGGTACTACCCCAAATGGTGGGGCTCCTAAGGGCTCTGGAGATACACTTTTCCTACAGTCATGGCAGATCTCTGTGAAGTTAGGTGCTTTGCCAGTGGGCCCTACTTTGGAGTTTGTACTCCAGAGTGTGACAGAGTTGGACTCAGTTGTGACTCCTCTACATGTGCCTTTTCTTTCCCTTCTATTTGAACCTATAGTTGGTACTGAAGTTGGGAATTGTATGTCCAAGAGACTTGAATCTTTGGGCTGTCCATTCGTCCCTGAGCCTTAGCTGAGTTGCAATACCTACTCTCAGGTTCATTGGACTCACCCAGGACAACTAACAAGGAGGTGAAGATGGACAACCACCACACCAAAGAACCAAGAGAGTACAACTGCAAGCAAGAAAGTCCCATCCATCAGCCATATAGGATCGAAGAGGCCCCCTCTCAATTAAAAGTGGAGTGATTGCAGAATGAAATATGGAGTAGAGTGGACTTAGTGGCATTCTACTATAGACTTATTGTGGTTCAAGCAATTATATCATTGATGTGGAGACAGTGGCCACTGGAGGTGCTGAAAGCAGGGAGAGGGAAAAAGAAGTGTAATATGGGGGCATTTTTGGGACTTGGAATTCTCCTGAATGACATTGCTATGACAGATACAGGCCATTATATATCTTGTCATAACCTACAGAATTGAGTGGGAGAGAGTGTAAACTACAATGTAAACTATAATCCATGCTTAGTGGCAATGCTTCAAATGTGTTCAACAGTTGCAATGAATGTACCACATGAATGAAAGAAGTTGTTAATGTGGGGAAGGATGGGAGGTGTGGGGAGTAGGGAATATGGGAATCCCTTATACTTTTTTGTGTTAACATTTTGTGTAATCTAAGTATCTTTTAAAAAAATTATATTAAAATAAAAAGAGAACTTAGAAGATGCTCCTGTTTATGAATGAGGAAGGAATTGATTGTAGCTTTCCCAGTATTCAACAGAGTTCCCAGGACCCACACTCTCCATCCTGTGTCTATATTCGGAAGACGCACATTCACTGATAGATTTCTCTCCTCAAGGTAGTTGGCTGCAGACCAGTGGGTCCCCTTTGGTGAGCTTTAGTTCTGAACCAAGAATACAGTTATAGCAAACTCAGTGCATATACTCACTGTCATCCGCCATGAGATCTTTGATTGAGTATACAGCAAATGTTGAGTTCATAATTATCATGGAGTTATAGAGTTATCTGCTTAGAAATTAATGGTTTTCTCACAGGGTGTAGTGAATGTTTTCAAACTAATTGTGTTCCCTTTTTATCAATGGTTAACAGAAATGGCTTCTTGGGCATTAGCTGGTTAATTCAGAATAAATTAAGAATGTGTTTGCTTCTAAAACGTGACCAAAGCATTATTAACAAAGCAGGCTTAATTGAGATAAGGGAATAAATTCCTAGGAATTATTCTATGCTTCCATCTTTAATAATACTTCTCCAAAATCTGATGCTTAAGAACGTCTGTAGAAGTAAAATTTGAGGAAGAGACAATGAGTCAATAGGCACAACAAAGTATTTGAACATAGATTTATCCATTCATTGATCCATTTATTAAATTAAAAATAAATAAGTACATAAGAACCTACTATATACTGGGCAACATTTTAGGTGTTACAGAAATAAACAAAATAATCACATTTTCTGCCCTGGTGCAGATTAAATTCTAGTGGATCTGTTCAAAATTGTACTCATGTCCCTTGGCATTCTTATGCTTCAGTTTTTCCAACAGAAAAATGAAGCCAGGCATAGATCTTAATTATTGGTGTTGAAATACAAACTCCAAGAAACTGAAATCTGGGAGGGAATTATAGAATATTCATTCAAAACACTTCAGTCACTGTCCAGGGGAGCACAATGAGTGCCCGAAGGGGGAAAGTCCTGATTTGTTCCGAAGCACAGATGTGAAGCCTCCAGTTTCCTATACCTAATCCGTGTGCTTTAAACGCATGACGGCTTCCATTCTTGAAGAGGTGTCTACCCTTGTTGCAATGGACTTTTGTTTTTGATATTAGAAAGAAGTCTTGGAGTTAAGGGAAGCAATATAGATTTAAAAATAATGTAATGTCTCATTATTTTACATACATAAAGCTGATTCTTTCTTAGCTTCCTGGGGTTGCCATAACACAGTGCCACAAATTGGATAGCTTAAAACAACTGGAATTTATTACCCCACAGTTTTGAGGCTGGAAATCTGAAATCAAGGTGTCACCAGGGCTATACCTCCTCTGAAGACTATAGGGTTCTAGAGGTGGCTTGCCAGTAATCCATGGCACTCATTTGTTTGTGGCATAACTTAGTCTCTGCCTCTATCACATGGTCATCTTCTCTGTCTGTGTCCAAATTTCTTTTGCTTATAAAGATCTAGCATTTTTGAATTAAGACTTACCCTACTCCAGTTTGGCCCCATCTTAGCTAATAATATCTTCAAAGATCCTATTTCCGAGTAGGATCACATCAGTCCTGTTTTCTTGGAATTCCCCTTTCTTCTTGTATTCTTCTAGTTAAAACCAAATTATTCATCCATAGTACATTAATAATTTCTTTATTGCTTTCCCTTATTGGCCTAAACTTTTTTATTCTTTTGCCTAATTCAAGGGTTCTTAACCTTCTTTTGTCCCACAGACCCCTTTGCCAGTTAGGTGAACTGAATACTGCTTTAATTTATTTATTGTATATATTCATAAGTGAGGGAAATGCTAGTTTTCAGTTAGAGGTCAGAGAAAATAAAGATAATAAGTTGACTTTTTTTTTCAATTCAAGCTTACAGACGCCCTGAAATCTTTCAAGGGACCCCTTGGCCCTAATTTATGGTAAATCAAATTATGAGAGCAACATTTAAAATCTACTTTCCACAATAGTTGGAGCATAATATGGTAATCATTTCTGTCATCCTGATAAAACATGGTGAGTGGCATTTTTCAAGTAAAAAGAAGGAAAAGTTATAATGCTTTGGTAAATGCAAACAGAAAAATCTTCAGAAGACCATGCCAAGGAGTCATTTCATAGCAGCATAGCAGATTGAATGGTGCGCTGATCCCTGCCTTGCCGAACTGTGGTTCAAATTACAGTATGTTTCATGTGCTTGTAAATGAAATAGTATGACTGTCTCATGGCACAGATCATCTGTGATTTGCAACATTTGGCACAATTTCTACTCAAGTCTGGAAATACCTTACAAATGAGCTAGGATCTCAAGAGTGAGTTATACCTTCCCAGGGCAGGAAGTAAGCCTACCTAGAATTTATAGAGGTAAGGAAACACTAGGGAAGTGATGACCAAGACTAGTTTCCCTTGTGGTATTAGAAATGAACACTGCTAATCTTAATTAGAATTATGGATTTTTTTTTATTAGTTCAGAGATTTTAATTGTTTAAGAAGCTTGGCAGAATTGGATTAGGTATGTAATTAAGAAAAATATAGATAGTATAAATTATGCTGTTATTTTGTCTCCATTCCAAATATGGTTAATGTATGGATTGAATTGTATCCCACAAAAAGGTAAATTCAAGGCCTAACACACTGTCTCATGGATGAGATCTAGTTCAATGCCCATTCACATTCAACCTGCATGTGTATATGCATGCCGGGGGAGGAGAAGGGATTAGGATCCGTTGAGTGTACTTTAGTCCAATGAATGTTAGAGCCAATGGATATGGTCTTTCCCCTTTCCTCTCTGGGGTTTATTGTCCTGCAGTGCAGTTTAGGTGGCTTCTCAGAGAATTTAGGAATGAAACATTGTATTGACTCTTCTTTCTTCTCTTCTTTACTCTCTTGTCTCTCAGTCCTATACCCTGTGTTTACTCTACAGAATAAAGTAATGGTACAAATGCCCTAAGCCTCAGGCTTCTTTTTATGGATGGCAGTCTACAAATGTTGGTCAAAAGAAGTGATCTTAGAAAACAAATCTTTAGAACTAGATTTTGGAGGCTGATAACTCATGGCAACCAAAACTTCTCTGCTGGTAGGAATTGGGTAGCAGTCATCCCCAGCTGCAGTGGCATCAATTTACCAAAGAGTACTTTTGGGGTTACATGGGATATTTGCAAGAAGAGTCACTGAGTTATATGCTGGCAATGGTAGTGGGAATATGTGAAGACACTTTTAATTATGAGGATCATGGTGTGAGCTGTTCTCTGATAACTATATTAGAAGTCTTTTGAAAAATGATATGCTCACTCTCTGGCACCAAGGGATTTTTACCAAGCACCAAATAGCAATGCACCTGGAAAAATACCTTGGCCTTTAGGGGGAAATGATAAATAGAAATGAGTTTTTATTATTAAGGCATTTCAAAGTGAGTCAGGAGGTCATTCCAGAGGTTATGCTTATGTATGTCTCAGCAGGATCTCTTTGACTGTCACAGTAAACAGTGCCTCAAACAGCAGGACTCCTGAGGGCTCTAGAGATATACAGACAATATACTCAGGGCAAAGAGCTCAGGAATTTGGTGCCCTGTCCACTTGGAAATTATGTCCCCCAGTGTAACAGAATTGAACTCATATGTGGTTTCCCTACGCATGGTTCTTCTGCCCCTTCTGTTTGAACACATAGTTAGTACTATACTTAATAGGTGTATGTATAAGAGACATAAATCTTTGGTTTGTACATGTTCCAGTTGGGCCCTGAATCTCAGCAGAATTGCAATACCTACTCTACAGTTCATAGGACTCATTTTGGACAACTAACATGGTGATGATGATGGAAAACGCCCATCCCAAGGAAGAGAGAGAATCTGCAACTGTGTAACTGCAAGCCAAATATTACAAACCATCTGCCCCATGGAATTTAAGCCCCCTCTCAATTAGAGGCAGAGTGGGCATCACAATCCCCAAATCCTCAAGATTGGGGGATGAACAATAGACTAAAGTAGACATACTATTATTCTACTATAGAGTTATTGTTATTTTAACAATGGGACAACCTTTATCATTGATGTTGAGATGTGGTCATTGGGGGTTCTGAGGTGAGGGTGAGGGAAAAATAGATGTAATATGGATGCATGATATTGCAATGACAGATACAGGTCATTATATATTTTGTCATAGCTTACAAAGTTGCATGAGACAAAGTGTAAACTATAATGTCAACTATAATCCACAATTAGTGGCAATGCTTCAATATGTGTTCATCAGTTGTAACAAATGCACCATACTAATGAAGTATGTTGTTAATGTGGGAAGGTGTGGGAGGGGGAGGGAGTGGGGCATAGGGGAAAACCCTGTATTTTTATGTAACATATATGTAATCTAAAGTTTCTTTAAAATTAATTAATTAATTAATTAATGATAGGCTCAGGGCAATCAATTGTCAACTCACATTATCCTGTGAAAGCCAGGATTCTTCTATAGAAGCATTTAAGGACATGATATTTCCTGCAATTGTTGGGCATAATATACTAGAAATTGGGACCAGGATCTAATTTTAAGGGTGATAGAATTACAAAAGAGACAATGCCTACACATGACAAGTCTTCTGTGCCAAAGTCAGGAATCTTACCTGAAAAAAATGGGCCCTTAGGTCTGGGATGGGGTTATGTGAGTGGTTGATACATACGGAGAAGGAAATCTGAGGTTCCCTAAGTCCTGTAGGCTGGTATAATCAGTTACTTCTTCTTTCCAGAGAGTGGTTTCCTCTTGCTTTGAGACATATGTTGAAGGAGGCAATTTACAAGATTATGTTTTCCTTCTCAAGATTGGGTCTTGCCTTACCTATTTGCCCCTGTTTGATAGCCAGTGTTAAGTCTTAGCACAGCCCAAGCAGTGAAATGCATTTCCTTTTCCAGAAGAAGATATAGGAAAATATCTTACATACTAAAGGAATTGTAAGTCATGCTAAATATGTACCAGATGGACTCAGGGGACAAGTATAGGAGTGGATCCTGAGGGCACTGGACCATAAGGGATGGAAAATAAGGCTAGTTAGAAGAGAAACTCATCTATAGCTCAAGATTTAATATTCTGACAAAAACATCTAGAGTTGGTCCTAATAGTCTGTTAGCATGGCTCCTCAAAGAGTGGACCTAATAGTGGCTGCCCTACGTAAATGTAGTAGAGAGACTGGAAATTTCTTGAATCAAATTTGAAAGGAGTCAGACACTGAGGAAGGTAGTGTTGGCAAGGATTTATCATACAATACTTGAGAACATTTACCTTACCATATTGTACAGAAGGATCCAGGAGCACTGCCTACACTAAGGGAGTATATAAGGCACTGGTGGGTGCATCTTTATGAAGCTCAGTGATGGCTTTCCTCTGTAGGCTGAAGTGAAAATAGGATATGCTGCCATGCTACTGGATTAGTATCAATGTGGTTTATGGAATTCCTAAATGGTAGGAGTCAGGTGGTAACACGTAACTATCAGAAGCAAGGTGAATATTATTACTGCAATCGACATCAAGGCTGGAATGGCATAAGGTTATCATGATCCCCAGGGAACCATGGTGATGTTTAACAGGCCATGATGTTCCTAGGTGCAAGAGAGGTGAACAGCCTGCAGAGTGTTTTTGACTTGTATAAGGATAAGATGAGAACTGCCAAGTAGAAGGCTGGTATCAGCTGTCAGATTCACCCAGTTTCCAGACAAAGACTGAATATTCACAGATCCAGAGCCCATTGATTGGAAGGTGGGTTGAGTCTTTTTGAGGAAGGATTCTGCGATGCCCCTGCAATTATACACAGTGAATATTCCTGACTCCTCCCCTTAACCCCCCCAAAAAAGACCAAAGACAAATACTAGAGGAGTGTTTTAGTTTGCTAAAGGCTGCCAATGCAATATGCCAGAAATGGGTTAGCTTTTACAATAGGAATGTATTAGGTTAAAAGATTATAGTTGTTCTGAGGCTATGAAAGTGTCTAAATCAAGGCATCATAAAAAAATGCTATCTCATCAAGTCGTAGCTGTGGACTATCTGGCGCATGATGTTGTCTTCTTGTTTCACCCCTCTCCTTCAGGTCTTGTCTCTTTCAACTTCTGGAAAAAGTGGCTTCTTCTCAGCCTCTCTGTTCTGTTGATTCCAGCTTTTGGTTCCCAGGGCCTTCACTCTCAGCTTCTGGGTTCTTCTCTGTCTCTGCAGTCTTCTTTCTCTTTTATTTCTCCATATTTAAAGGACCCTGCAAAAGGTCCCTTAAGATCTACCCTGGGTAACACAATCTAAGCAACGGCCCTTAACTGAAGTAATTTAATCAAAATGTCCCACATTTACTGGGTTTACACTCGCAAGAATGATCCCAGAAAGACTTGTCCTTTCCATATGCGAATACATTCACTCCATCACAATATTTCAAAAACCTTTCAACATTTCAGTAACAATGTTAAGTACAAAATCTCATTAAAATCAGTTACAGGATATAGTCTGTCTTGGAGCAAAATTCCCCTCCAGCTATGAACCTGTGAAACTTACAGAACAAGTTATCTGCTTCCAATATACAAAGAAGGGACAGTCACAGGTTAAACATTCCCATTACCATAGGAAGGAATTGGAAGGAAAATAGAACTCATGGGTCCCAAACAGTTCTGAAAACCAGCAGGACATACTCGATTAGATTTTAAAGTCTGAAAGTCAACTAAAGAACTGTGGTTTCTTGCCATCCTCAAGTCCTGACAGAGGGCAGTCCCACCCTTTCCATGGGGTCGGCCAAAGGCCATGTTCTCAGCTCCATTCACCCTACATCAAGCACCTGGGTAGCCACTGAACTCTAGGCCCCATCTTCTGAGAACATTGGGGTAAAGGCCATACTCCCTATTCTCCTGGGCATGGACTCAATCCCCTTAGTAAAATAAGGTGGCTCCAAACTCTCCCCAATCTCTCTGAAGTCTGGAGGGGCTGTCCTTCCAGACCCATCCTCTTCAAGTGTTAAGGCATACTTACCCTTTCCATACATTTGGGTGGGGTCCCTCTTCTCTTGGCAGAGAAGGTGTCTTAAGTCCAGACTTCAGTTACCATAGTTCTGCACTTGAAGTCATTTATCCTTCAATCTCTCCCTTCTCTGTCCCTTTTATTCCAGGCTGGCAGAGGTTTTGCTCATACAGATCTTGCAAAAACCTTGTTAGTTTCACATGTACTTGACAGGAGTCCCAACCATCAGACAATAGGACTCTCCATAAATCCTTTCTGGATAATTGCAGTTACAATCCTGATTTACACTGAAATGACTGGCTGTTTCCAAGTTCAGTTAAATACTTACATGGGGCACTAGTCTCTGGGGACTAGTTTTCCAGAAGATCATAAGTTCCTTAACCATCAATTTCTGTTTTCTTTGTGCCCAGGAGCTCATTTCTCAGTTTATCCCTATCCTTTTGTATTTTGCCAGAAGCCACAAGGAGAAGCCAGGCTATGCTTTCCAAATTTAGTTTGGGAATATTCTCAGCTAAATATCCAAGCTCATCACTTTCAAATTTTGCCTTCCATTCAATATAAGATCTCTATTTTCTAAGTTCTCTTCCACTTTAAAGCAAGGATCACCTTCCTTCCAGTTTGCAGTGCCACATTTGTCATTTCTAAGGCCACATCAGAAGTATCTTTAGTATCCATATTTTTACCAACAGACATTTCAAGGTAATTTAGGCCTTTTATATCAAGCAGCTCAAAATTCTTCCAAAATTTACCCTTTACCCTTTATGAAACTGCTCCAACATTTTTTTAAAACATAGCAGCATATATCCCATTCCTGGTACCAATTTCTGTTTTTGTCAAATGCTGCAATCCAATATACTAAAAATGGAATTGGCCTTAACAATAGGAATTTTTTTTTAAACTTAACATTTATTTATTGAATTACCAAATATTTATTGTGTACCTGCTCTACACCAGGTAGAAGGGACAAAAACAAGTTGTCTCTCCAGTTACTTGAACTCTTTCAGTAATATCCAACTCCTCACCAGAAAAAATCCATTTGCCTACTTTAGCATCCATTCATTCTTTGGTTAATCTTCATGTGCAGTTTTCTCAAGTGTACTTTCAAATACTGCATAATGATGCAGGCCATTAACTATTCCAGTGAATGTCTGAAAGATTAGAGGAATCATCATTGCTTTCACTCTGTTTGACAAAGCAACAGCCAAGAGAGTAAAACTCTCCCTTTTGGTGGCAGGGGAACAGTATGATACTTGAAGGCTAGATGTCATTTTTAGAAAAAGCCAAAGCACTGGAATAGAAAACCCCACATGCTAGGCTAATCAGTGAACTTCTCAGAACTCAATTCTCTTGGCTTTTCTTACCTGAATACAAAGCATCTGTTACAAAGAACTTGTAACCACCTACAGTAGACAAAAATGGAAGTGCAGTCAATGATGCATATGTCTTCAAAGCATCATGGTTAACCTTGAAGCAGTGTCTGAAAATGAAGTTTGCCAATATTCTAGAGAAAACAGCTGTTGTTCCAAGGAACACTGACTCATATATTTAAGGTCTTTCAGTCTGTGTGTGTCTCCTACTTTTCTTTACTAAGATATTCAATTTTTTTTCTATCATTTCAATGGCTGTTGGTCTTGAGTTTTGCACCTTCAAGAGAAGGACTGGGCTGACCATGCATATGTGGTTGTTATCTTGTTATCCTGCCCCATTCCTGCATCCCTCCTAGCCTCCCACCTTCTTGCTGACATTTTGGCAGCTCACGTGAGCCCAACAACAATTGGGATTTTTTAGGTTAAAATTTTACAGTTCTGAGGCCATCAAAGTATCCAAACCCAACCATCATCAAGCAATGGTGTCTCACTAAGTTGCAGCTGTGGGCAATCAGGCACATGACAGTTTCATCTAAAAATGTGTTCTCTCCAAACTCAGCTGTGGGCCATCATGCACATGGAAGTATCCACTCGACTCTCCCCTATCCTCTAAGCCTTATGTCTTTCAGCTTCTAGTTAAAGTGGCTTTCTCTTAGCCTCTGTCTTCCACTGATTCAAGCTTCTGCTCCTTGAGGACTTTTTTCTCAGCTTCTGGGTTTTTCTCTGTCTCTGTGACCTTCTTTCTGAGTCAGCAGCTTTTATTCCCCCATTTATAAAGGATCCAGTAAAAGGATTAAAACCACCTTGGGTCCTGCAATCTAATCAAAAGCCCTGAACTAGAGTAATTTAATCAAATGTCCCATCTACAATAAGTTTAAAAGCAGAGGAAAGGACCAGGTGGTCAGGATGACTTGTGCTGTGGATATGAGCCAGTTTCTTCTGGACTGCACCAGTGCTAGTACAATGAGTAGAGAGACAATGGAGGTCATAGATGGAATTGAAAGGGCTCCTTTCCACCAGGTCTCATCTAGTTACTGCCACTGCTACATGCCTAATCTGTTACCAGCAGAGCTTTGGATATGGCACCATTGCTCAAGGATGCCAACCAGCTGCTAGCTAGCAGGTCAATAATGTCAGACCCCATCCATCATGGTAAAAGCAATGATTCTTTCTCATAAGAATTGATAACTACTCTGGATATGAGTTTGTCATCTCTCCTCTTCATGCCTCTGCCTACACCACAATCAATGTGCCTTACAGAATGCCTGCTGAGAGATATGACATCCTGCACCATAGGACCTAATTTAACAGTGGAGGTGTGGCAAGTTTCACTAAGTTTTGTATATACTGCTTCAACCTCAAGAAGCCTGCTTACCAGAATGGTGAATGGTCACTTAAAACCCATTCAAGGTGCCAGCTGAGGATCTGTTTCCTCTGTGGATAAGGCATTGATGCCTGATATTTATGCTGAATCAAGAACTAATACATAATACTATACCCCAATAACCAGAATGGAAACAGAGAAGGAAAAGGACTAGCCATTCTTGTGGAAATTGTGCTTCCCATTAAGCCCTGCCAGAACTGAAGTTGTGGTTCTCAAAGGGCTCATGTGTCAGTCAGGGAATATTTTAAGCCTGCTAATGAACTGGAAACTGGGACTACCACAAGGGCTCATAGGGATTCTCATGCAGGGATAAAAAGCCAATCTTAATTACCTTGGGAGGCTCGTTGCTGTTACACAGTGGGGACAGGTAGGAATATGTCCACAAGACTCAGGAATTGCTGCAACATCTCTTGCTGTTTGTGTCAGTGATAAAGACAAATGGGCCATTATAAGAACCATCACATGACAAAGGCAAGCCATCTAAGGAATCACAAACTTTTGGCAATGAAAGAGTGGGTCATACTATCAGGTAAGCCATTCAGGCCAGACAAAGTGCTAGCTGAGAGTGAGATAAATCTAGAATGGCTGGTGGAGAAAAGAGAAATGATAACTATTAATTAAGACCAAGGGACTAGCAACAGAAGTAGAGATTTTGGTTTATTTATTATCCCCTCCAGCCTAAGTCTTTTGAGAGATTGCTCCATGCTACCACTTTGAAAGGGACCCTGAAAGATTGGACACGTTTCACTCATTAGAGAAGTGGGGATATCTTGTCTTTATGAAAACTGAGGCCTCATTATATTATAAGACGTATGTATTATAACAGGCATGAACGACCAGAGCAGAGTGTGGGATGGACTCTTTCAGATATCTTGGAGCATTAATTCAGATCTTCTCAGCCTAACCTTTAACTTGTTCAAGCTGTTACTGTGGTGGCCTGTTCTGCAAGGTCTCTGACCATCTTCCACACACAGGTGCAACCTGACAGTACCTTTGTCATGCCCACACAGTACTCCTCATCTCCCTTTCCTGAGTTTTCCTGGTGACACCTAGATCAGGGCACTGTGGGAGTCCACTCAGTGTGCAGATGTGCTATCCAGAAGGTCATGGCAATAGATCTTTTGGGCATGAAACATCCATCCATGGGATATGTGAGCCCCAAATTCTTACTCCTCTTTTTTCTCTGGCTAGATGGTATTGAGATGCAGTTAGTGCTTTTCTGAGGACAGTCTGATGAGGTTGTGAAATCAGCCACACTCAGTTGTGGCCAACTTGATAACACATTCATTTTTGCTCTCCCGGTGTCCTTCACTACTACAATCTGGGATTACACATATAAACTTCTTGCCTCAGATTCTGTTCTCTAGAGAATTCAGTACAAGGTAATACAATGTAGTCACAAAGTGATTAGTAGCAAACTTTATATGAGTGTAAAAAGTATATAAATGTCCTTGTGGTTTTAAAATAAGGGGAAAATGAACAGAGGAAAAAATAAAGGTACAAACAAGATAAAGGGGAAACTGTTGAATGGATTGAATGCAAAGGGAGAATGCAACTTGTAATAAGTTCTTAGTAAGTTGTAGTAAAAAGAATATGGCTTAAAAGATCCAGATTTAAATCTTGTTTCAAACACTTACCAAATAACCAATTGTAAGCGTAAATCTTTCCATTCATTTGTTCATTCATTGATTAGTGTATTCTTACATTCAATTACCATACATTGCCCTTCTACTCTGAGGCCGTGCACTGGATTAGCTCTTCTGAAACTATGGATGGAACAATATCAGTCCTCTGTTCTCAAAACAAAACAAAACAAAACAAAATAAAACACAAACAAAAAATAACTTTAATGGGGCAAAGAGGTATAGACTAAAAAATATACATTTTAAATATGTGATAAGAGCGTTGATAGATCCATGTAACCGTTAAGGATGACCTTGAAAGTCAATGCCTGGAGCTCTAGAACAAGACAGCAGTTCCAGTTCTTTGAGGAAGGGAGCACACCATGCAATAGATACCTTTGTCTTTGATATCCTTTGCCTGCATCCTCTGAGTCCTCCTGAATTAATTTACAACTGTGGACAGTTTTAGCATGTCAACTATTTCTGATCTCAAGGGTAGCCACTCATTCTTCTCTATCAGGGGACTTTCTCCAGCACCCTAGGAGCTGTGCACAGATGCAATCCAGTAAGGCAGGGACGTTTGTGCCTCAGAGGACCACTCTCATAATGGAGTATGAACATTGGCAGATAAGTTTCCTGGGCTAATCGGCCTCTGAAGAAGTGATGCTGATGCATGGTCCACATGGTTTTTCAGAGGATGCCCAATTGGATTGAGGCCCAGGTGTCTACAGCTGTAACTCACTCACTAATGAACAATTAATTGGAGCTTCTCCCTTCTCTCACTCACATCACCTCACTATTTGTGCTTCCTGATTTTACTTTTATCCTAGGGTTTGTTTTTGGAAGAATCCAAACTAAGATACACACCAAGATGGAAAACCTATTACTCTTTCTTTGTACAATGGGAATGGAATATATGAGGGGTTAGCAGGAGATTTTCTTGACCTGATTTGGTACCAGCTAGAATTAGAGGGAGACAAATTTGCCAAAGAATTATAAGACACTCTGTGTATGCAGGAAGCATCTCTTGATGAGACAAAGTAAAAGAGAGGGATTCTGCATTACAAGTAGCTTGCAGCTATCAATTCTGATTGACTGAGAAAACCCTTCTATAGCAGTCTCTATACATGCATGGTTGTCTCAACTGTAATCCATAATAATATGTCCTTTATCCCTGACAATGATCATAGTTGCTATTTATTTAACAGTTTTATATGTGCCAGAAACAGTGAAATGTTCTATATGCTTTATTCCATATAAACCTTGCAACCTATGAGCTAGAATCTATTAAAATCCTAGTTTTAGAAATGAGGGAACTAAAACTTAGAGAATTTTTGTCTTTAAAGCACTACTAGGAAAAAACTTAAATAAGCATAAAATAATATGTGAGGATTCACTTTCAATAATTAGCAGTTTAATTTATTTTCAAGGTTCAAAAAGTCTTTTTCCAATACCCCTCATTTTAATGATCATCATCATCCTTATAGCCAAAGTCTATTTAAGAATTTATGACAAGGACAATCTTCTTTTCATTATCTCATTTTAATTATTTCATTCTTTCCAAATACTATGAAATAGTTATTTTTTGCCATGTGCATATTGCAGGTAAGGAAACATAAGCTCAGAGAATCTTAATAATTTATAAAGGATCGTGCACAGAAATGTATCGGAGCCACCTGCAGTCTCTGCTATCCTGACTACTCAGAAGGCCAGCTTTATTATTCAATTTTTACTTTTTATGCTAATATATGCATGTGTATGTAAAAATAAAGTAATTCAAAAATGCAAGTGACAAAAGGTTATAAAACAGAAATTTCCATTTCCATCTCTTCTTCTCAGAGGCTAAAAGAGCTAACTTATGTTAAGTCCTTCCAGGAAATTTTCATATACATCAACATGCATAGTTTGACATATTTTTATGCACACTTCTTTTTTAACCTAACACTTCAATCTTTGAGATCATCCTGTTATTAGCAGCTGTGGAGCTCCTGCCTGCCTATTTTAATAGCTCATTAATACTCCACTCTATGGAAGTACCGTAATTTAATTATCCAGTCTCCTACTGATGTGCATTTTTGCTTTCCAGCCTTTTACTATTACAAATAATGCTCCAATTAACACCCTCAAACATATACTTTTAAGCATGTCTGTAAGTCAATTGGTAGGATAAATTCCTGGGAAGTAATATTGCGGGATCAAAGGGTAATTTCATGTTTCTACTATTAATTACCAGTTGATGTATTAAGACCACTAATTCCGAGGGAACTTTTCTGTGACTAATAGGTTGTGACAGCATTTCTTTCTTCAAAGGGGGCAAAGGGACCTTTCAGGTGGTGTCAGTCTGAAGAGTGTTTGCCAATAAGTGCTGCTTCTGCTGTGGGTGATTACTTCTTGGGCCAGTTCAGTTCATGTCTGTCCCCTGCTCATTGTTCTTCTGTGAGGTCGTCCTGCACTGTCCCAGGTGCAGGAGGCCATCGTGTAAAAACACACATTCCAGATACCGGAGCATCTCCATGGGTTGCGGGAACCACTGCCAGGGCAATTAGTCCAGGAATTGGACATACACCTGTTGGAGGAACACATGACCTCAAATCCACTGCTTAGCATGGGGTTATAAATTCAAATATCCAGTTTGGGTTAGGAGAGTGGGTATGTACCAGGCTCGAAGAATTTGTTTCCTTAGATGCCTTTAATTAAAAAAAAAAAAAAATACCCCTCCCCCCCACTATTTTGGCAAGTCTCAATTGCTTTCTTGGAATGTTCAAAATGAATTGTTAAGGACAAATGAATATATTCAGGGAATTTTGGCACTTAGAAATAGTACACTTTCATTACTTTGACTTTATATACAGGGCAAGAACTAGCACACCTGTCAACTTCAGTTTCTTTCTTTCCCACCCCTCACCCCATCTCTCTCCCTACTTCTGTCTCTCTCTCTATCAAACTCAGTGCCCTAAAGTGTTTCAAATCCCCAGACCCCTTTATCCACCCAACTCTTTCTCCTACCACTCTTCATCATTGGCTGCAGGTGAAACCATTTCCAGGAAACTACCACACTTTCTTTCCTCTCCCAAGGCCACTTTTAAATGTTCTCCAAAAATGCAAAGCGAAGACTTCTTTCAAGAAATGTAAAACCCTCCTGTTACCCTTTCTTTTTCATTGACTAGTCATGTGTACATCAGGCTCCAGTTCCACAATCATCCCAGAGGATGCCAGGCAGTGTACTTCCAAGCTCAATAACAAGCTGTCCATTTAGTGTGTTTAATTGTTCTCTTATTTAAATGACGTTTTCGTAATTACCTTAATTGGGTTTGAGCCTCTTTTGTTGCTATTGTTGTCAGTCCCTCTCCTACAACCCAGACACATTTGATTTTCCAGCTATCATGACTGCATCTCTGCAAGGGACACGTAGGAGCTGGGCAGTAGGGCAGGTGCTCTGTGAGTTTCTCCTGCCTTGTGCTGCCAGCACACCTCCAAAACTCCTACCTCATCAGCTGCCTCCCTAGTCCTGCCAAAGCTTCTCTGGGTTGATACACAGACCCAGGCAGACACTGCCAGTTCTAAGGCAGCTTAGGAATTCAGAAGAGAGTCTGTGACATAGACAAAGCTGTTTTTCCTTCTTGAGGTCTGGATGATATGAACTTGGCAGAAACATCTGCATGCTGACATGTCTGTGTTAGATTCCATTCTTCAGTAGATAGTAATAAATATTTGGATTTAAATGGAATACGATAGATGGGCAATTATGACAGCAAACCACATTCTTATGTAGACTGTCATTTAGATATATTCATTTATCCATCAGTTTATTTAATAAATATTTACTATGTCCTTTAAGCTGAGTGTCAGGCACTCAAGATAAAGAGGAGCTTCAGTTTTCAGCCACTGCTGAACCTGACCTGCAATTGAAAATTGAATCTGTTGCTTGAAGGTCCTTGGCAGGAACTTTGGGTATAAACTTTGAAGACAGATAAACTACAATATGGGTGATTACAAATATTAAATTAAGTTTTCATGTGCCATCTTAGTCTTTAAGGAGGGATTGCAAACTTATAGTTGGGAAGACATGAGTCACGAGTGCATTAGCTGAGTTTGTGTGTCTAAAATTTATTCCAGATTTGATTTCACACATGGAGGTAAGTTACCCCAACTTTCTCTAGTTGTTGCTGTAATTGATCGATTTGTCAAGGTGGAAAATGAAGTAGCTCACAGTTGTTGAGAGGGAGATAGGTTAAGCTACTTCTAGAGCTGGTAACGGGCCCACCAGAGTTGATGGGGACTGTGCCGGGGTGGAATTGTGCAAGCAGCAGCTTTGGTGTGTTGAGCTTCCTTCCTTGAAAGCTACCAGGTCCAGAATTCATTTATAGCTTCTGCTCCTGAATTTTTTTTTTCTTATTCTTCATAATCAAGACCACTGTTTCTAAATAAAATTAAATAATGAAAAAACACAATGAAAGAAAACAAGAACACCAAATTTCCTTGCCTGTATCCTCAAGGAAATAGAGAACAAGAAAAGAAAAGTGTATTGCTATAGCTCTCTTTGCCTTAAAACATTTTTTATCTGTGCTTTCCTCTTCTTCAAAAGTATCCTGTGTCACTCCATGTTACTGTACATATGAAAGGGAGAGTGCATGCAGCTTCTAAAAGTAAAATAAAATAAAATAAAATCAATAACCAAAAGTACTTGAGAAAAAATATGGGCCTTGAAAACATACATGAACGAAAACAAATCCCCTTACCCTTACACCCCAAATTTACAACCCCTTGAGTGATGTTTGAATGATTCAAGCCTGATAATTTCTTTTTGGGGAATCAGGCATTCCACATGCCATTGGAGACTTGCTGTCAGCCAATCAGGATGAGCCATCAGGCTGCTTTGATGTAACATAAGTTGGAGAGTAGCAGGTGGCCTTCCCTGCTGTTTATAGTGCAGCTTGGGGAGTTCTGTCAGATGTAGCAGCTCCTCTTTATCTGCATGGAATCTGTGTAAATCACAAAAGAACAGATGGAAAAATAGTCACATACCCTTGTTCACCTCTTAGAAGCAGCTCATAAACCTCCGTACACTGCCTGCCCTGCTTCAAAAAACAACCATTGGTGGGATGGTCACCCAACTGCTACAGAATGATCATTTTGTCTACATAACTTCTAAATACATTAATTGCACAAAGAGGACAAAAGCAGTAAATGGTTTATGATCACAACTCTTATATATGCATGTTTTACCCTTATATTCCAGATTTAGTTTGTTAGCATAGAATACTTATAAATAATCTCTCATCTATCATTTCCAAATACCTTGAAGAACCCCTTTGTGATGTAAGATGATGCCAATGGTTAGTATGCATTTTTAAATTGTTGTAGTTTTAAGACATAACTCTGAAAGTTAGTGTCAGTGTTTACCCTGAAAACTATAAATAACTTTCTAAGGATCTACCTTATGTAGTTTCTTATTAGAAACCATAAAAATGGTTTAGAGAGCATTGTTTTTGAATTCCATGCAATTGAAGCAACTATTTTTGATTCACAAAATTGTTTTACTACTTGCCTTTGTGTTGTTCACTTGAAACACAATGTGTGGTTGATTGGTTCTATTAAATATTTATACATTCACTTGACCAAGTGCTACTGCCTGTTTATAAGACATTTGTCTTTGAGATCAGGGATCTAACCAAGTTTGTGGGAAAAATAGTAATTTTATTTAAGAATTTTAGCCAATAAATGGAAAGAGGGTCAAGAGCTCACTCCTTAAAAGATGGACTAACAGAAACCGAGACTTCAAGATATGCGGCAGAATAAGATGTGCTGTGAACTGCACACTAACATTTTTAGTGTGATTTGTAAGACAAGGCATTGAAAAAGATGGAGCTCTAGGTTAGCTAGGACTTGACCACAGAGAACCTTAAAGTCTCATGAAAAATCAAGAGTTTTGACTTAGATGCAGTCAAAGTTGACTATTCAATGTTGACTTTAATCTATTTATAACTTTAAAATCTGTACAAATAATACATTAAAACACAGCATTTTGTCCAAAGACCTAGAGTACATAGAAGTTATCCAAGTGACATTTTATTCAGAAATAAAACTATTTCCAGTTTCCTAGTGATCGCTACAGTGTGCAGAAAAATCATTGTGGAAAATTCTTACACTACAGTAATGAACTTATAAAACAAAGACAACCAAATCTTGAATATAACAGAAGAGTGAAAGTTCAGTGTGATTAGCCAAGTTCCTTGCAAAAGTGTTTCAGGAGTCTTGCTTGTCTATAAACTCTAAGAAGGAAGAAAGCATATAAGAACTGTTTCCAGAGTCACAGAAATGAATTTGTTATGAATTTATGCCCAGGGAGGACCACACATTAGACCAGTGGTTCTCAATTAGAGACAATTTTCCCTGCCAGGGCACAATACCATTTCAGAAGATGATTTTGATGAGTACAAGGGAGAGATATTGTTCACGACATCTAATGGGTAGAGGCCAGTAATGCTGTTAAATTGTTGTGTCCCTCACAACAATGAATTATCTCACTTAAAACATCAACAGTGCCAAGGCTGAGAAACCTGCTCTAGACATTTCAAATATTTAAGCATATTCCCTAATCTCAAGAACACAAGATAAGACTCCAATGTTTCCTCATACCTATCACATGTATTTGGCCATATTTGGGAGCATGGTTATGGAGTCGATCTAAGGTCATCAAGTACACAGCCTTCTCATATCATGATTTTTTCCTTCCTCAAATTGAACCATAGAAAGTCCTTGTGGCTTTTTAGTTATTAAATCTTTTTGGAAAATTATTAACACAAACTAATTGCCTTGCTATAAATTATGCTTGAGATGAAATATTATTTTTAACAAAGTTTCGACAGTGTTCTCCATTCTTGAATCTTTGCTGTGAGTTCAAAAGTGGCCAGAGCTAGTCTGAAGCAATTACAAATTATATTCCCAGATACCTACGTTAAAATAGCTTTTTCATAAAAACATCAATGGTTTTGGTAACAAATACTCATTATATGAAATTAAGGTTCCCTAAATAGTTATTTTATTTCATAACATTATTTTGGGTAATCCAAAATGTTTTCAGGTATATCATGCGGCATCAATAATACTTACTATGTTAGTTTCCTATGATGCAAAGTTAGAAGGGAAATTTCAAAGTGAAAACATTCTTCCCTTTGGGCATTCTTTCACTTTTTTTTTTTTTTCAGTTAGACTAGTAAAAAGAATTTATTTGGGAAATGGGGGAAAAACAGAGCTTGCTGTGAAATGGGAGAGAAAGAAGGAAATACACGCCAAGATTTGGTGAAGGCCCTTCTAGGCAGAGAGAACCCACTTTTGTTAACTCTGTTAATTAAAGGTCTCTTTTGTCACAACAATAGTTACTACAAGGAAGCTTAGCAATTCCTCCTTCTTTTATTTGGAAACGTTTTCTTAAGATGGCTTTTTCTTTTTCTTTTTTTGCCAAAATGAATAAAACAGAACAAAACAGGAATACTTGTAGCTTCTGTTTGTATAACATGGTGTTAAGTAACTAAAACAACAGAAATTTCAACATAAATGATTATTAAAGATTTCCCAAGCTAAAATAACGTAACAATGGCATGTTGTACTATCTGCTTTACTCTTACTATTGATGAATGGGATTGGTGAACCTTTTATGTCCATCTTTACTCTGCACTTAGACTTCTGACAGAGGCTAATTCTGAATTATGATTTTTTAAAAACAAGTCTCACTTAAGCAACATTGCATACCTCATAAAAGAAGGAATTTCTTAATACTTGTTTGTTAAAGATTTTAAAGTATGACTGTCTTTTTAAATATGTGTTTGAGTGGCAATAGAAAAGTGAATTCCAGAGTCCTCAAAACCCAGTTACCTACTTTTTGGGTTGAATTTCTTATAATGTGCACCCTGGAAAAAGGATTTCGTGAAAATTTGGAAAACCTCCTTAGTTTGTTTATTTCTTGGAGAATCTAGTGGATCTAATGGTTCATGAGAAAAATTAGGAAAAAGTAGTTTAAAATATCTAGTCCTACTCTTGTATTTGTTGTTATTGTTGTTTTGATTTAATTGCATCTTAAGGTTTGTTTCTTAATTACTAGTTGCTTTATTTCTTTTAAGCGCTTCTATCTATGGTGTGAACTGGATAGAAGGTTAAACTTAGATATTTCTCCAGTAATTATTTTTAATAAATGGTTTAGTGAGGAAAGGTCACTGTTGAGTTTTTCATATTATTCTATATACCATTTTCTGCGACATGAAATAATGAGGAATATATACAAGTAAATAAAAAACTAACAGCAGTATCCAATGCAATATTTCCACCTCCAGTGTGGCAAAATAACACATTACCTTAAGTCCTGAATTGTATTTCTATCTTGAGAACTGAGAACATATTATGCCATATAAAGAAAACTTATTTTTTGGCACAGTCTTGATTGAATTTAATGCTTGCATATGGTCACACAATTGTCAGCTTTGGGGGATGAAGATAATGCTTCTTCCTTTCATTCAACCTTGATTGTCATATTTAGTACTTCATCTGTAGCCTTTCCTATACTTGCTTCCCAAGACCACATTTTAGAGATCTCTTCCTTTGTGTAAAACAACTCCTAGCCTTATGGGGCAAAATCAAGACTAGGAGCTGTCCTAAATGCAAATCTTCCTATAGTCCTGCCATCCAATTTTATTCTATTGGAAATGTATGAACGTGTTCAGATAAGAGTGTAAATTCGCATGAACCTTCATCTGTAATGCAATAAAGTTAGAGAAGACTGGATGATTTTTTAAAAATGTATCATTATTCATATTCAATGCTTCCTCTGCACTTCTGTGTACCATCTGGTCCTGATGGTCGAAGTGCCAAAATACCATAAGGAAAGTTGTTTTTGTGGTATTTCCAGTCCAACCAGAATCAGAAAGTACCAGAAATCTCTTAAGAAAAGCTGTTGTCATAGGACAAAAAACCTAGTTTATCAAACCAAAGAGTTTAGGAGGAAAAGTAACTGAAATCAACCTAGTATCCAAATTTAAATGCTGAATACAAAGAGAATATTCTGGATTTTGGGTTTACCAATATCTTGCAAAATTAAAAAAAAAAAGAAACTTCCCAATTCCTCATAAATGTATAGTATTCTTTCCTAAATTGTAACCTCCTCTACTCCATGGCTTGTTTTTCTCTATTCGGTTTATGCATAGATTTTTAAGGAGAATATTCATGGCTAGTGTTATGAAACTTCCAATGTGAAATGTAAAGGAAAAAGAAGTGTTATGTAGACCCATTGAATGGATAACACCAAATCTAAAAGCCTTTGTAGACTACATGTAAAATAATACAGTACTATTTATGAGTCCTTTGACGTCCAAATAATTCTTTTACATGCCTTTTTCCTTATATACAGGGCATCACAGGCTGTCAAATACAAGTAATCTTGCATCTTAAAAGACTCAATCTGTGCTGTAATCCTACTGCCCAGAAAGATTAGAATGGGCTGTTAAACTTGGCAAGTTTTTACTCCCATTCAATCTCCAAACAGTCTCATTTATTTGAAACTGAGTTTTATTAAGCTTACTTTAGTTCTATTTTTTTTTTTAATCTAGGGAAAAGAAGAGTGTAAGTGATGAGTCCTATTATATAGCAATTAGTATGTTAAAGGAGAGAAATTTACCATACATATTTACTGCTAGAGCCAGTATCCTATATTGCAAAGAATATATACTTTAGTGTTAGATAGACATAGATTCAAATCCTGGTTTTATACCTGTCAGTTATGTGATCTAGGACTAGTAACTAACTGCACTGATCTTAAGTTTCCTCATCTGAAAATAGAAAGCCAATTATTTTACTGGGTTGAAAGCATCAATGAGATATTGAATATAATGTCTTGGAGCATAGCAGGTGTTCAGTCTTCTCATCAGCTCTAGCTATATATTAGTAACAAAAATAATAGACAGCTGCAGGACAGTTGCTTAAAAGATTGGCAAATATGAAAGCATTTTGTGATTATTTTCCTTAAGTTCTTTTTACCCATTGAAGGAAGAAAGAATAGTTCTGAGGAGGTAATTCATATAATCTTGGGAGGTTATGGGACAAATATGAATCCACATAAAATAAATCTCTTATACAGGCATTACTGACCACTCTCTAAGCCCTCAACCCAGTCCTCAATAGGATGCTCTCCCCCCAAAAAAACCAGAGAAAGTCAAAATAATTCAGGCAAATATTCTAGCTGAATTGGAAGCCTGCATTTTTTGTGTCTGGTGTATGCAACAAATATAGTTTGTTGAAATACGAGTTCGGTTCCTAAGACAAATAGTCCAACATACCTCTCCTTGGAACATTTACTTTCTCTATTCTAATCATAGGCTTAATAAGAGTTTCATAAAAACATAAACTTCATGGCTATTCAGGGAAGCATGACATTAACATACCCTGTCCTTAAACCCAAGTCTATGGTTGATCTAATCTCAAAGTCGTTGCTCTCTGATTTCTGATTACTTTATATGATTTAACTTTTTTACTCTCAGTGAATCACTCATAGTTCCTTGAAACCATTTTTTTTCTTTATAACATTCCCATAGAACCCACTTAAAACTGCAATTAAAGTGGCATGCTATGAAGTGGTCAAAGGAGTACAAAATCCTGCCTTTTGGAGACCTTTGTTTGAACTTCCTCCTTCAAAATTGTGCAGCCTGAGGGAGGGTGTGCAGCCACCAGCAGGAGCTTTCTTAAATCCTATCAACTGGCAATGGGTTCATTGTCAAATAAAACTAATATGAGTGTTTTTAAAAGATTTCTGAACGATAAAACATGTAGACAGGCATTCTGGTTAATATAAATACAGGAATACTGTTCTACAAGGTATTCGGAATGTGGTGATATGCAGGAAAAATAATGTAATTTATAAACTATAGTTAACATTGTAACGTTTTGCACAAAAGCAAAGTTGGTACTATAATAATGATAAAAATTTAAAAAAAAGATACGGGGTTTGGTCTTGTGAAATATGAATATGATTAAGCATTTCCTTTTCTTAATTTTTTTCATTAATAAGGTGATCCTGTCATTTAACTAATCCGTCTTTATCTGTGTATCTTTTCTGAACACTAGAGGAACAACTGAATTAGTAGTTGGAAATAGATGAGACAAAACTGCCTGGACAGAACGTTTTAGAAGCAATGCTTCTGTAACTTTTTGAGCTGCCTTTTCTGTTATTTTATTTTCATGAATTTGAAATAAAGTTATTTAAAAAAATATATAGAATGTTCTTTTCCTTTGAGTTTTGAGACACTGGCTTATTAGGAATGCAATCTGTCAGGAAAAAAACAAAGTGCATCCGGAGAGAATGCCATTGTCTCTGTGTTATGTTACCATACTTTTATTAGATGGTGACATTCCCGAGACAGCACCTGCTGCGCGGCTTTGGGCGGCTGGCCAGAAATGAAAGAGAAAAGTAAAGTGCGGTTTAAATGAGTGGCACAGCCGTGCATTGATGTAACAAACACCAGTCTGAACAGTTGGGAGGTTTGAGGGAATCTCAGGGTGGAGACACTTGAATTTGCTGTGTATGTGAATGCCCCAGTCATGGTCAGACATTTATGAACAGGTAGACAATAGAAACGGCTTTCCCTTTTTCCTAGGTGAATACATTTGACATAACTATGTAATTTCCCTATGTCATACTTCTGGGATATGACCCTTTGGAAATTTCAGGGAGCCCTTGTGGTGTGGCTTCAAGTGGGAACTTTTGGTAGGACAGAATGACTCCTAAAAAGTTAGTATTAGTGAAATTTCACCTTTAGTAAAAAGAGTCAAAATTAAATGGAGAAATAATTTTAGAAAAAACTAAATATACATGTCTATGTGTGAGTTAATTCCTATTGATGGTCTACCGTCAATTTCTTTTAATCCCTCCCCCCCTTATGATTTTTTGTTGCAAACAATGTAGGCTAAAACCTCTTGAATTTATAATTGTTTTTGAGATAGCCAGATGGTCAAATTCCATAAACTTAGCTCACTGTTATCTTTAGACTCCTTAGTAGCCATGGGCTAGGGGAAAAAAAATAGATGATCTAGAAAACCAGTCCAACAATGACGGCAGTGGTGAAAATTGAGAACAGCTCTTTTTTTGATAATTAATTTAATTTCTGAGAAATAGTGCCTTTTCGGGAAAATCAATGGCATGTATTAAAAGATAAAATTACAAATTTAATTATACAGTGCTCCTTTTTGATTAAGGCAAGGCTTAATTCAGCAGAAACTATTGTTCAGAAAAGGGACATTAAGTCATTTTTTTTTTTCTAACTAAATTGATGGCACACTGTTGTTGACTTTCTGGTTAAAGACTTCAGTAAGAAGGCTACTTGGCCTTTTCTCCATATATCTGATGACCTTAGAAAGTGATGACTTTATAGGATTTGACCACATGGCTCATACCACTGTGAGGTAAGTGCAGAACTCCCAAAAGTCCCAGTGGGGGAGCAGAAAGCACTATTTGTCAGAAATAGTTAGTGGTTCCCCATTGAACATGATTCTATAACATTTCTCCTCAGACTCAAATGAAAATCCAGATTGTTTTAAACAAGTTATTCAATATGTTCTAGTACCTACAGTGGTTGCGTGTTTGTGATTTTTATGGGAAAATAGAAATTTTATGTGATTTTAACATGTGACCTTCATTATATTTTCTTGAGCATAACACATCCCCTATCCTCAATAGGTCAGAATTGAGATTAAGATAAAAGCAGGATTTCATGTCATGAATGTAGAATTCTCAGCATAGTAAATGCTGTCTTTCTATTCCTTCTGAGAATTCTTATCAATCTGATGGGCTTGTTTATGGCTAAATCAGAGTCTTAAAAGCTTTGATATGCTTTACTAAAATGTGGAGTGCTTCTGAACTTTAGAATCAATTGCATCGATTCAATTATAGAACATAAGTGAAGACTAATGTTTTTTTGTGTTCATTAACTTCTAATTTACATAAGATGTAAGATGTTAATATGGTCCCAGAGTCTCTGTGGGAAACCATTTTAGTTGAGCTGGAGAAAATGAGACTTCCGTTTTCATTTACAATGGATCAATATTCCAAAAATTAAAATATATGATCTTCAGTTCCAATCCCCCTATTCTTTCATCTTTTCTGTTGCCTAAGAAAATTGAAGAACTCTCTCTGGGTTGAATCCGTACAACATCTGTATCAGCTGTTCAATTGCTTTTAAGGGCAAAATGGGTCTTCTCTTAAGTTTTCTTGGAAGTAAAAAACAAACTTGTATCTGGTTGGATTTTTCCAAAGTGCAGAAAAGTCAATCACTAAAATCAGGGTTTAAGAGAAAGGCAAACCATGAAGTATTTCCAGTTTGAATTACGTTCAAATAAATCCTAAATACTTAAGGAGTTTTTAAACTTATGAATTAATAGCTACTTTATTTCTGATTTCTTGCCTTTTGTTGACTATCAGCCATGGAATTAATGTAAGGTGTAATTAGAAATGATGCTATTTGGGGAACATCTAAGCCTTGCGTAGGTTGAGAACAGATAGACATTCTCTAGAATACTTTGGTTTTAAAAATGGAAAGATGAAAAATAAAACAAAAACCCTCTATTCTTTAAGTCTCAGACATATGACTTTAAAGTAGCAAGGGATTGAGTTAATGCTTAAATGGTACGAAATTTCTGTTTGGGTGATGGAAGAGTTTTGATATTGGATGGTGAGGATGGTAGCATCACAATTGTCAATATTGTTAACACTACTGACCTATATATTTGAAGGTAGTTAATGGGAAATTTTAGGTTGTTTATATGTTCCCAGGATAAGAAACCTTTTAAGATAATCATAGGACTGTACAACACATACAGCGAACCTTACTGTAAACTAAAGACTATTGACAGTTCAGTTGTAATAATATTCTCTCATCAGTTGTAACAAAAGTACCACACCAATGCAAAATGTTAACAATGGGGTCAGGGGCTTCTGTATTTTCTGCATGATTTTTCTGTAAACCTACAACTTATCTAATAAATAAATAAACAAACAAAAAGTCTAAGCATGTATGATAAATGGAATAACTCAGTTACTACTTGTCCAAAGCCATCTCATCCGTTATAGTATTAATATTTTGAAAGTTGTATTCTTTCATATTTTGGAATATTGATTTCATTTTTCTCTGCCATTTCTCCCACAGTTGCCATGGTAGATTATAATCAGGTTAAAAGAATTTCAGCTCATTATTATCAACAGAGGCTACCGTTTTGAAATTAACATTACTGTCCAAGAATGAGAAAAAAAAAAAGTCTCAACTTTGTTTACTCTGTTTCTGGAATGGATGACCAGAGTAGAAACTGAGAAAAGCTACTTCTCTAAGAATCTAATTAATTTTGCACTTAAGAAAACTTTGACTAGAGAGGGTTCTGGGGAGCTGTAAGTTGTCTCCAGGACCCAGGAGATTAAAGGAAAGTATTTGAAGAAAGGATTATGGGGTTGGGTCCATAGGATGGCACTGGAGACCTCTGAAATTGAAAAGAAAGAGGAAGTAAAGGCCAGACAACACAGAAAATTTAATGAGATTAGGCGGTATTATGACAGATCAAAGAAATCAGGAGGATTAGTGAATTAGATAGTATTTAGTAGGTGGTGGTCTGAGGAAGCAAAGCTTCCTATTGCTATAATTGCTAGTCCTATAACTTTTTTTTGGTAGTATTGGCCAGTGAAATTTATTCCTGATTTTCTCTCCTTCAGTAAGCCTAATGCATGTGGGAGAAAAAGAATAGGCTTTGAATTCATACAAACATTTCTTGGTTTGAACTCTAGTTCTGTCATTTATTAACTGTGTGTCCTGAGATAAGTCATTTAACCTTTGTCAGCCTCTTTTCCCCACCTGTAATTTGGGGATAGTGATACTTTATTTATTGTAAATATTAAATAGTAATGAGATAGGTGAAAGCCCTTAGCATAGCATTTTTAGTTATTAGACGTCAATTTTATCAAATAAACAATGCTGCAATAAATATCTTTCTCTCTCTCTCTCTCTCTCTCTCTCTCTCTCTCTCTCTCTATATATATATATATATATATATATATATATATTTCTCTCCCCTCTCCCCCTGCCCCAGTTGCCTGTTCTCTATGTCCATTTGCTGTGTGTTCTTCTTTGTCCGCTTCTGTTGTTGTCAGCAGCACAGGAATCAAGGTTTCTTTTTGTTGTGTCATCTTGTTGTATCAGCTCTCTGTGTGTGTGGTGCCATTCCTGGGCAGGCTGAACTTTCTTTCGTGCTGGGCGGCTCTCCTTATGGGGCACACTCCTTGTGCATGGGGCTCCCCTACATGGGGACACCCCTGCGTGGCATGGCACTCCTTGCGCACATCAGTACTGTGCGTGGGCCAGCTCCACACGGGTCAAGGAGGCCCAGGGTTTGAACCGCGGACCTCCCATATGGTAGACAGACACCCTAACCACTTGGCCAAGTCCTCTTCCCTATATATGTTTTGTGGGCCAGTGTACAAAATATTCTGGGAGCTACAATTTCTTAGAATCCTTCAAAGTAGAATTTAAGGATCAAAGTATGTGTCTCATTTTATTATTTTTGATTGATACAGCAAAATTGCCTTCTACAAAGACTGTATCAATTTATATTCTTACCAACATTATATGAGTGCTCATTTCCCACATGTATACCTATACAGGACATTATAATCTTTTTCATCTTTCATTACTTTCAAGATGAATTCCAGAAGTAGAACTATTGGGTCAATATATATTATATATGGACTCTACAGACCACGGGCTGATGTCCTTAGAGAGCCACTAACAGTAACATTGCTGGTGTAATTTTTTTTTATGGAACTATATCACTCACACATAAACATACATAAACAATAAGTGTATAGTAATAGTTGTGAATTTACAAGACAAATATACATAGCATCATACAGGACTCTCATACCTCAGCCTACCACCAATACCTTGCACTGTTGTTAAACATTTTAAACTAATGACTAGAGAGCATTGTCAAAATATTACTACTAACCAAAGTATTTTCCCCGAACCTACCCTCTTATTATTATTATTATCTTTATATCATTTATATATGAACATACATAAACAATAAGTGTATAGTAAAAGTTGAGGACTTACAATGCAAACATGCATAACATTATACAGGGGTCCCACACATCAACCCTCCACCAACACCTTGCATTTTCAGGAGACATTTGTTACAGATTATGAAAGAATATTGTCAAAATCTTACTACTAATTATAGTCCTTATCTTACATTTGGTGTATTTTTCCCCCAACCCGCCCTATTTTTTTTTAATATATTTTTTATGTACAGAATTCCCAAACATCCATCTATCAACATACCACACTGTGGTGGAACATTTGTTGTAGGTAAAATAATATCATCTGATTGTTATCACATCCATACTGTACATTTGGCACACATTCTCCATACTGCCACATTATCAACAGTACATATTTGGCATAGATACAAGTGTATTACATTATTACTGATAATCACTGTCCATAGGTCACTCCAGCTGTATTTTTCCCATGCTTCTCCAAACTCCCACCATTCTGCAGTAGTGATGTACATTTGCTCCAGCTCACAAAGGACACTCTTGCTTCTGTACCATCAACCATAATTCTCATCCACCTCTTGGTTTATTGTGCTACTCAATTCCTACATTATTCTCTAGCATTCTGTAAATTGGCATTTACATCCCTAGACTACCATTTTCAGCCACATCTCCATTTATAAACTAGCTATTACTCACTATTTGTTAATATCCACTGTATACATTTCCACACTTTTACATTAAAACTAATTAAAACTTCTACATACATTAAATACCAGTAGTCCATCTCAGCCCTCCTCTTACCTCCTTTAAGAATCTATCACCTACCACCAGGGCTTGAAGATATTTTCCCACAATCTCTTCCAGGAACTTTGTGGTTCTTGCTTCTACATTCAGGTCTTTGATTCATTTTGAGTCAATTCCTAGATAAGGTGTGAAATTAGGGGTCCTTTTTCATTCTTTTGGCTATGGATATCCAGTTCTTTCAGCACCATTTGTTGAGTGGACTATTCTGCCTGAGCTGTGTGGGTTTGAAAGGCTAGTCAAAATCACTTGACCTTATATGTGAGAGTCTGTTTCTGAACAATAAATTTGGTTCCATTGGTCTATGTGTCTGCCTTTATGCTAGTGCCATGCTGTTTTTACCACTATAGCTAGGTAAAGTCTGGAGATGAGAGTTTGCTTTTCCTTTTTAAGGTGTTTCTGGCTATTCAGGACCCCTTACCTTTTCCAATAAATTTGATAAATTTGCTTTCATTTGAATCTGTATATCAATTTGAGTAAAATTGACATCTTTATGATATTTAGTCTTCAAATCCATGACCATGGAATTTTCTTCCAGATATTTAGGTCTTTTTTATTTCTTTTAACATTGAGTTGCAGTTTTCTGAATACCAGTGCTTTACCTCATTGGTTAAGTTTATTCCTATATGAGTTTTATCTGTCATATTTTATTTTCCCCACTCTTTTGTCACTTTTGGTTACTTTTGTTGATATAATCTTCATTTCTAGACTCTCTTCCAGGCCTTTCTCTCCTGTATTTTCTTTTCAGGCTCTAGCACACCCTTTAACATTTCCTGAAAACCTGGTCTCATGGTTAGAAATTCTCTGTTTCTGTTTATCTGTGAATATTCTAATCTCACCCTCATTTTTGTAAGACAATCTTACTGGATACAAGATTCTTGGCTTGAAGTTTTTCTCTTGTAGTGTCTTAAATATATCAGACCACTGTCTTCTTGTCTCCATTGTTTCTGGTGAGAAACCGGCACATAATCTTATTGGATATCCCTTATATATTATGCATTGCTTTTCTCTTGCTGTTCTCAGAGTTCTCTCTTTGTCCCTGGCATTTGACATTCTGACTAGTTATGTGTCTTGGAGTTGGTCTATTCAGATTTTTTCAGATGTGAGTACATTGTGCTTCTTGGACAAGGATATCTACGTCCTTCAATATGGTTGGGAAATTTTCTACCATTATTTCTTCAGTTATTACGTCTGTTCCTTTTCCCTTCTCTTCTCCTTCTGTGACACCCATGACGTTTGTACTTCTTTTGCTGTAATTTAGTTCCCTGAGAACTTGTTCAATTTTTTCCATTCTTTTCTTCATCTGTTCTTTTGTATGTTCACTTTCAGAGACCATTTCTTCAACAAGCTCACTGATCCTTTCTTATGCCTCCTCAAATCTGCTATTATATGATTCCAATGTTTTTTAAATTTCATTTATTGTGCCTTTCATTCCCATAAGATCTGTTATATTTCTATGTTTGCTTTCAAATTCTTCTTTGTGCTCAACCAATGTCTTCTTAATAGCCTTAATCTCTTTGCCATCTCATTGAATTTATTAAGGAGATTTCTTTGAACATCTATGATTAGTTTTTTCATCTCCTTCATATTATCTGGAGGCTTATCTTGTTCCTTTAACTGGGCCATAGCTTCCTGTTTCTTGGTATGGATTGTAATTTTTGGTTGGTGTCATGGCATCTGGCTTACTAGAGTATTTATTCTGGGTGCAGGTTTTCTCTTTAGTTTAGGGCTTCCTGGTTGTACAGTAGGAGCCAAGGATATAGTTGGTGCTATAAGCTGTGGAGCCTCAAACTGCCCTCATTGCCTCAGGAACTGAATAAGCTCCTCCCAACTTTCTCCTTTGCCAGGGGTAGGACAGTCACAGCTGTGTGGAATAATCCAAGTTGTGCAGGCCTAGACTGTTGTTGCCCACAGGGCCTGATGAGGCTTCACATCCCTTAGTCCAAGATGACCACAGTTGCCCCAGTGGACCTCTCATTATTCAGTCTGTGCCTGTCAAAGTTACCTGCAATTACCTGGAGAGGTTGGTGCAGGGCTTTCAATTCCAGCTGCAGAATGGCTCCCAAGGTGACTTGTGCCTCCAGTGGAGGTTGGGCACCATCCTCTGGGTTTTGGAGCACTCCACTTATGAGTATTCTCTGAGCAATCTCCTCCTTCCTTTCCTTCAAGGATGTGGCAGGATGCTCTTCTGGTCTCCTGGAGCCCCCAAATAAGTGCTTCAGTGAGCTCCAGATAACTCTGGGTATTTACTAACTGCCCTGTAGCAGGAGGTGATTCTAGGAACTCCTTACTCTGCAGTTGTCTTGTTGGTTTTCTGTAATCCCATAACTTTTACTGGTACTGCTACTGCTGCTGCTGCTGCTACTGCTGCTGCTGCTGCTACTGCTGCTGCTGCTGCTGCTGCTGCTGCTGCTGCTGCTGCTGCTGCTGCAGCCAAACTAACCACGCCCACCAGGAAATCCACCTTCTACTAGTAGGCATGTATTTTGCCTAAGACACTATGCTAAACTCTCTCTTAAAGCATTTTATCATTTAAACTTTGGAATAAGACTTTGAATAGGTATTAACATACAATTTTGAAGATGAGGAAGATGAGGAGAGCAAGAAAGTGAAACAGTAAGGAAAAAGTTCAAATTGGGATTTTAGGATTAGGTTTGATTGCATATAGCAGAAACTCCAAGATAATATTGGCTTTGGCTTAAGGGAAAAATGGATTATTTTCTTATGTAAAATTATTATGGCCATTGGCAATAAGTGGTCTGTAAGTCATCATGGTCCTCAATTTTTCTTATTGTATTATTCACCTTCTTTGGTGTCTGATTTTATACTCAAGATTAACTTGTGGACTATCTCTGTAGATTAATTTTGCTGTTCTTGAACTCACATAAGTCATATAAGAGGAAATAGTTGCCTCTGATTGGGGAAGGGAATTTACTGGAAAGGGGCATGAGAGAACTTTCTAGAGCTGTACTGTCTACTTGGCAGCCATTAGTCACATGTGGTTGTGGAGTACCTGAAATGTTGTTAGAGTTGAGATGTCCTGTAAGTATAAATTTAACATAGTTATCATAGATTTAATACAAAATTCTTATTTAAATATTAGGAGGATGGATAGAAGATGTATATGTATAGGATGTGATGTGTGTATGTATGTGTGTATGTTTGGTAGAGTTTTAGAAATAGCTATATCTTCAAGAAATATAGAGATAAATCAAGAACTAGCATAATCAGAGCAAGGTAAACATAGTCTTTAGAAATAAGAAAGTAAATACCAGATGAAAAAACTCTCCTAAGTATTGGCAGTAGATGGCTATTGACAGGAAGACTGAAATAAGGGTTCAAGTAGAGAAATGGACCATAGTCTTTAGACAAAAGTCTTTTCCTGTTTTTTTTAATAACTGTGTGTACACATGATATTAATACAAGAATAAATATTTTAACATATATATGCTCATTTTCTTGAAAGAGATAACAAGATCATTAAAGGAAAGTAAATAGTCATGATCTCACACACAGAAGCATTATTTGCTCCCAATTTTGACATCTGAATACTTTTTTATATCATTCATTCAACAAATATTATGAAACATCTACTATATGCTCTGTACTGGAGACAAATGAATAAGTCTCTTCATACTCTCAAGGGGATTGCAGTCTAGGAGGGGGGTGGATCCCAAATCAGATCACACAAAATGGGAGCAACTACATGTTACGGACAGCCAAGCCAAACTGTGCCCACTCCCACCAACATGAAGAAGGGAGGGGTTTCTGGGCAGTGATCACCTGGGAAATGTTTAGCAAGTGGCTATTTGGGAATAAACATATCCACATATACACTTTGTCTAAGTTTATTATAAATTTTGCTTATGTGAACAAAGTGTATCACAATTTAACAATATAAAATGTATAATAGAACAGAATAATAAAAGAATAATAAAATGTATTATTTATGGTAAGTTCTATCCTTTCGATGAGTGAGGTAAGTTCTCATATAATATTAATTAATATTTTTGTTACAATGAAAGAGAAACAATGAACAAATACATTAGAACTTCACTATTTTTCAACAGTGTGAGTGACTTTGCTGCATTGGATAATACTTTTTGAATATTTTCTAAATTTTTGTGCTATTCAGTGTAATGGATACAGGCATGATAAAGTTCATGTATAATCTGCATTATTATCACTTTCTCTATTACCTTCTTAAGTCTAGAAAATCAAGAAAGCAATAAATCAAGCCTTGATTTGAAGTGTTTGGTGGTTTCTGTGGTGCAAATATCCCTCTTCCACCGTGACCGATTTCAAGCTATCAGTGTGAGGTCACCAAATGTGAAGTTGCAAACAAAGGCACAGTAGCGTATTCTTACATAGAATTTCCACAACGCAGAAACAATAGGTGTAAACAACCTCAAGGAAACAGATAATAATAAAGTGCAACAAATAATTAGGAAGCAATGAGTTTTAAATATGTTTTACTTTTGCTTTTAATAAAATTGATTTAATCATGAATTTATGTAGTTTAATTTTTAGTAATGCCTGGTTTAAAATCCCTAAGAATTAGTAATCATTTCTCATGAGCTGGTAAGAGCTTATGTCAGCACACTGGTTGTCTGGTGAGTCGGTAACAGCTCCTGGAGAAGGTGAAACCTCAGGTGAGTCTTAAATTGCAGGAATCTGCCACCAATGGACTTGGAGTCGGAAAGGAGATAAACACAGTAAGGCAAAGGGGGCCAGATGATGGAAGAGAGGGGACAAGTGTGTGGATGAAATATAAGCAGTTATATGTTGTTTGAATTTGAGATGAAATTCGCAGAAGGTAAGGGCTTTGGTAGGAAAAGGCCTGCACACTCCATCAAGGAACTTGAAATTTATCCTGCAGACCTCAGAGAATCCTTGAAGGATTTAAAGCAGGGGAGTGAATTATTCAGATTTATGGCCAAAGCATGATGCTCTGATCAATCCTTGTAGAATGATTTGAGGGTCACAAAGCTGGAGGCACAAAAACCAGTTAGGAGGCTGCTGCAGCGGTTCAGGAAAGTGATGATTATGAGCTGATTCAGGAGAGTTGTATTAAGAAAGAAGAGGATGTGGCAGATTCCAGACATATTTAGAAGATAAAATCAGCAGGATGGTTGGTGATTGACTAAAAGTGGGCAGGGTGTGAGGGAGAGGGAATAGTCTATGAAGGCCCGTAGGTTTCCAGCACATTTACAGCTAGAGTTATAGGGCCACTGCCAAGAAAGCCAGTCAAAGAGCAGGATTAGGTTTCTGGGAGATCCTGATTCATTCAGAGTTGATATTAGAATTGCAGTTTTTATTGACATCCATAAAGAAAATATCTTGCGGGAGATAGGTGTGAACAGAAAATAAAATTTAGGGTGTCATTAATTTGTAGATGGCTGTTATAATTACAGTAGTAGATGAACTCTAGAGGGAAAAGTAGATCAAGAAGAGCCATGGACCAAAGCAGATCCTGAAGACATGTCTGCAACTATACATATGGTAGAACAAGAGCCAGTATGGAAGACAAAATGAGTAACCCAAGAGGTGGAAGGGAATTAGGAGAAAAATACGGGATGCAGCCCAGGAGAAGAGACTATTTAATAAGCAAGGATTGAGAAATAATGTCAATAATGCCAAATGAAATCATAAGACATAGGCCATTTTGCCTTTTTAACCTAAAATTCAAATTTAATATTTACTTGTGTTATGAAATATGTTACAAATATCACTCTGAATGGAGTTTTTACTTTAAGAAAATTTTTAGGTACAAAGAGTCCAGACTTATGAGAAAATTATGAAAGTACAGAAATAAAAAAGGAAAAAAAGCTTTCCTTTGTTCTTCCCAAAGTTAATAACTGTTAATTTCAAATTTATATGGTTATAGGACATTTCTCTATGCGTGTGTATGTATAAAGTCATATAAATTTATATGCCATTTTTCATATTAGGAAAATGCACTGTATAACATATAAAATATTCTAATGGTTAAGTATAAATATTCAGTATATGGCTATATTATAATATGTATAGTCAGTCCCTTTACCAAACACTTTAAATTATCATTATTTTCATCTATTATAGGAATTGCTACAGTAAACTTGTTTGTGCTATAGCCTTTTGTATGTAATTTGTTAGTTTTTATTTGTTTGTTCGTTTGTTTTTTCCTTTAGGAAAAAATTCTGGGTGTAGTTACCTGAGTCAAAGGATGTGAACACTTTTAAGGATCTTGGCAAATTTTGCCAACATGCTTTCCAGAAATATTGGTCTGATTAGGTTTCCTCCAACACCATAAGAAACATTCATTTCCCCAAGACCTCACCAGTGTGGATTGTGCCCCGGTGTAACTGTAATTTAAAATAGTTTGTTAACATTTCCATATTTGTTCCTTTCACCTACAATGAAGAGCAAACTTCAGTCAACCTTTTTTTAATCATCGTGTAAACTAGATATAAAGCTGGGGCGAGCTAAGCATAGAAAGGGATACCATTTTTTTGTGGGGCAGATTTTCATGCTTCAGCGTGCAGCCTCCTCTTGAGAAGTTATTCCCCTGACAGCAACTTGCTCCTTCCCTTTGTTCTCACTTGTGCTCAAACTGCGGTATGTACCATTTATGTGGAAAGTCTTCTCCCCAAATTGTAAGTTTCTTCAAGTCATTTCTGAATAGTTCCTTATGAAGGCCTTCGGAGCTTTGAATCTTTAAGCCACAGTTTATGTTTTAATGACATACTTTCTTGGATCGTGAGGGTGCACATTTTCTTTCCTTAACTGGCCTGCAAGATCTTGAGGCAAGAACCATGTCCTTTAGTCTGACCCAGTCTGTCATCTCTGAAACACATCCTTTCATGGCATGGGGGAGGCATTTGGGGAAAAGGACAGACCTCAATGACTTATTTCATAGATATGATACCTCAGTTAAAAATATATAGAGTTTCTTCGAACTCCAAGCTGTTTGGGAAGAGAGATTGATCTAGAACTTATATCTGTTGACATTCTGGCCAGTACTAGTTTTACAATTCTGGACTGTACCTTTAAAATGTATAAATTTTCAACTGTATTTCTTCTTGTAAAGTGTATTTAGAAAATATTTGCAAATCTCTCACTTGGTCTCAAACTTGAAATACGTTTATTTCACTAATGTTGAGTGATTGGGGACACAAAATCTTAGGGACTTGACAATTTTCCCTTTTTCATGCTCTCTCTGCTAAAAATAAATGCATTCTATATCTAACTAGCCATCTTGTTTATTCTTTGCATTGTTTTTTTCTCATCACTTTCAATTGAAAACATGTTCTTTATTTGAATGCATAGTTAATAAGGTTTTAGTTAAGCATATAACGCTTATTATTTCTTTTGAGGCGATACAGTGGTTTTGTTGTAGTTGCTCTTATACTGTATTTTTGTATAAAGCACATGTATCAGAGGATCTGATTAAAAAAGAACACCACCACCACAGCTTCTCTGAACAGAGCCTAATATGCATATGTATGTATGAATGTATCTGTAAGTGTTTGTAAATTCTTTCTCTTTTATAAGAGATAACAGAATTAAAAACGCTTGAATAATGTTAATGGTGATAAATTATCCTATTCTTCAGTATACTGGTTAAACTTTTACAGGTTTGGGTTACTTTGCTACAAGTTAGCCCAATTGTATCTTCATGCTTTATATGTGACTGTGCATATGGGAATGTGTTTGTATAAGCATGTACATACACACACACGAGAGTTTGAGGACATATATGTGGTGCAATTGAGATGAACACTTAAGGGGAAATTTCTATTCTTTTAGTTACCATCAAATGATACAATCTAACATTTTTCAAATCCTCATTAAGAAATCTTTGAAGTCTGTATTTCCCATGCAGAGATATCTTTTTGCACATTTAATTTTATCAGCAATTAGACCTACAGGAGAGTTGTAACAAAGGTATTCAGCCTAAGGCGGTTTTTTTCACATCCTTCTAGAGCACCTATCCAACCCTCTGCATTCTGAACAACATGCACACCAGCCCTGTGGATCCCCTGGCACCAACTTGTGGGCTCTACATAATTGAGTCAAAGCTGGATGTCAAGGGGTTTCCAGTGTGACCTCCAACCCCCACTCTCTCATTGAAGTAACACACAGTTCTGATCACCTCCACCTGCGTACATGGATATATTTCCATAATGAGGGAACCCTTGTAATGGGAATGACTCCTGTTTCAAGCTGGACTCAGTCTCTTTCTTTATATCCCAGAGTTGTAATTATCTCATGATAAGCACCTTTGTGTCTAATGACTTAATTAGATAATCACCTAAATGCTGCCAGTGATGTTTTGTGTGATGAAAATGTGTAGTGTGTGGTAAATCATTAAAGTTCCTTATTACTGGACAGGAAAGCATAAATAGTCTGGGGAGTTTAATTTCTCTCTCCTCCAGGCAGGTCTTGTTTTGGGGGGTGGGAAGGGGTGGATCTCTTTATATTAAGCAGATTGAGGAGGGTATAATGATGTTTTTCCTGAGCTTTGACACTTTTTAATCTGCCTTACACAAGGCATGCAGAGTTTGAGGTATAATTGCAGCTTTTCCTCAAAATAAGGCCCATTAGCTGGAAAGCAGCAACAGCTGTTTGAATACTGGGGATTCTTTTTTTTTTTCTTTTCCTTTTCCTTTACTGTATTTATATGTGTTGGAGTTGTGTTTAGCAAGTAAAAACTGGCATTTTTGGAACCCTAACATGTCAATTTTGTTCTCATATTCAGAGGCATACACTTAAGGGAAAGTGACTCAAGATGTTATTTTGCCAAAGGCCATTAAGCAATTTGAAGTGACTTTCTCTAAAAGTGTAATACAACTTTTAGTGAAACAAAAGACCCATTTCTGTCTTCTTGTCTCCCTCAGTTGGTTATTTATGAAGGGTTTTGTTGTGAACTTTGACAAATGATGTTTTAAAAATGTTACTCTGCCGCGGTGTGTTAGCCAAAAAACAAAATTAAGGTAAGAAAACACTGAGGGCTGAAAAAATATCTTTGCAGGTTTGTAGCTCTCTGCTCATAATATCTGTATTCAAATATCAAAAATGGTTCTTTTCCTTTAATTAAATTAGTGAACACTACAAGAAATTTGCCAAGTTTTAATTAGGCCTGCCATAAGTTTGAATAATTATATAATATTTTACCCTGTCCCCCAAATATTTTGTATTTTCTCCACTTAATTTTTATCTTTTTTAGAAAGCTTTCTGAAATCATGCAAGTCTAACTTAATATTTTTTATTTGCTATTTTTAAGTATATTTCTGGTTTGCAAGCGTTGTTTTCCTCTCCCCATGTTTTTAGAATTTCCTCTATTCCCCCATTCAATTTTGGCTGCCACAACCAGACAGACAGAAAGTGTGAGGACCTTCTTCTTGCATCTATAGTAGGACAACTTAATATTTTATTATCCTAAAATTGTATAGCATTAACCATACTATTTATTTATCAGTTTAATCTCTAGTTATGCATTTATTCATTCATGTATTCATTTTCACTTTTTAAAATGCCTGTTACATTTTGGTGTCAATTCTTCTTTTATTGAATTGAATTGTATTGTTAGTTTTTTAATAAAAATACCAATTAATTCTTTGTTTACTGATTATATAGTATAACACCCAAGTTCCAAATTTCTTAAGAGTCAAAACCTTGCACATACACTAATTTTTGGATTTTTAAAACTTGATTTTGCCATGGACAAACTACCCAGTGGACATGTTATTTTTTATTGTTGAAATTATTACATATAGTAAAGAAAAGAAATTTACACTAAATGCTTCTGTATTCTCTCTGTATCTTGCACCTCAAGATGTTCTAATTGCTGACCCAAATGAAATGTGGGAAAACATGCTGTTTTAGGAATAGTGATTTGTAGCTCAAGTACAAGAGATTGCAAGGAAGCACTTAGTTTCTCATTGTACGAAGAGAAGAGGGCAAGATGTAGAGAAGGATTTACTGATTTGAGTTCAGGAGTGATGGACATTTCTGTATGCCCAACTGAACCACAAGATCAGTAGGCTCTGAAAGATATTGGTAGTACATCCTCAAACATAATAATAAAACTTTCCAAATTAATTTATATTAACCAGCATTGTTTTGACAAAGGGCTTATTGTCACTGGCATATTCCTCAGCCTCAGTTTCTTAAATTGTGGTGAGCAACAGCATCACCTAGGAAAACTATTAAGGATTTAAGCACATTGATATTTGAGGGACACAGTTGCAATTGTTAGCTTGCTCAACTGGAATATCAGAAATGGGAAGGAGCCTAGATAAAACATAATCCAGCAGCTTTTAAATGTTCTGAGTATCGACTTTAAGACTAAAGTTGCAAAATCTTTGAAACATTCTACAGGCTTAAGTTCTGTTTAAGTGAATGACTGGAGTTAAAAAGATCTAACCAACAGAGGAGCTTTGTTGATAGGGAAGAGGGAGGAGAAAAAGAAAACTGGCCCTGAACTTAGGAAAACAAGGCATATGAGGAGGGAGTTAATGCTGTCAGGTATGCAAATGAGAAGGCACATCCTAAGCCCACATATGTCATACTTGAGACCCAAGTCTGGCAAATGTTCCATGGGGAAAACATTATAATCCCAAATTCATCAAGATGTAGACTGTTTGAACTTAGAATCCATCCTTTCAATGATAAGCATGTGTAGGGTAGAATTGTAATACCCAGAGGGAACATTTTATTGATGCTAGATTTAATCAGAATTTTACAAAAAATCGAAGCAAGAACTCTGATAGGGGTAGGCAACAGAAGTAAAGCCTCTTTAAAAGGTAATAAACCATTTGCCACTCTGACTTGCCTCAGTGAGAGAAACCCTTTTCTATCTCAGGAGTGCCAGATAGAGTGTTAGCATAACAGCACAATTCACCTGGTGGGTGATGGTGATGCTCCTTCCACTAACATAAGCTCCACTGATTTCTAAAAGTTGCCTTCAAGCAATCTTTTTGGGTAAATTTGATGGAGTGAATGGATATATATCCTGCCTAATTCTCAGATGCTATGGGTGGTATTAGATCACTACAAACCCTAGAAGAAAAAAAAAGCTTTCTGAGTTCACATGAATTGAAGAAAAAATCTGGAAGGTGAGCAGAAAAAATTATATTTAAGGTTCATCGTATCATATGTTCTTCTACAGAGCTTGTGCATCCACTAAGCTAGGAGCCAACTCCTAAGACAGATTAACAAAGTCAAACAGGTGGAAATAACATGGTGATAAGTAAAAGGAGGAGCTGGGAGAAGGTGATGGAGAAATGGAAGGAGACTGTGGTGAAAGTTCAGAAATGTCCAAGTCAGTGACAGTCTTTATTCTTATCACCTGGAAAGCAGATGGCCGTGAACAGTGTTGCTGTAAGTCAGTTGAACACCTGAGTTGCTGGGATTTCAATATTCCAACTCATCCAAAGGAAATTCTACAAAACGATTAGTTTGAATGTTTTATCCCACTTTACTGACCATATTGAGACTGCTGAGAGCAAACCCCATCAGGAAACTCTTCCTTATGCCTAACCCTCACCTCTCGTACTATAATTGGCACTCATATCCATGATTTCTCTCTTTGGTGGAGATTAAAAACAGCTGGTCACAATTTGGCAACACTAAGATGCTACAGAAATTTTCGACATAATTGGAGATCATTATTAAGTTGTCCTTCAGACTTCTCATTCCCAGGCTAAATGGTTTTGTTATTTAATCTTCCTGATTATCCTCATTCCTTAATCTATGACCGATCCCCCAAGCTCTCTGAAGGCACTTCCACAGATGTGATGCTCCCAATCAGATAAGAAGCTCCAGGCAGGCCAGGAGTGGGGCTATTTACACATGAGCTCCACATGACAAGCACCTGTTTTTAAGCCAGGTGAGCAAAACAGACCCTGTCACCCACCCAGCCCGGGAATGTTAGGAAGGGGAGCTGAAATAGGGAACAAAGGAAGCAAATCAGAACAGTCTCAAATCAGAAGGAACCAATCAGAGTTCTGTCACAATCAGAAGCAACCAATCAGTGTGGTCTCAAGGTCAGACTCATGCATTCTGGGAAAACTGGGCTTTTGAGGATAGTGAGGTCTGGAGATACAGCAGTAGGTAGATGTCAAGTAGTAGGCTGTGCCAGTTGATCAGAGACCAGGAGCACAGGCAGGAAGCCAAACTTCAGAGGATCTTGGATGTCTAGGCTGGGTGAGCTGGCCACACATGATAAACAAAACTATCAAAAACACCATTAGTGCTCTGAGCCCTTGCAGTAGGCTAAAAAGCATCTGCTTATGTGCAACCACAACTGTGTTTCCAGAAGAGCACTTCTCCTTGCTTCCTTCCAGAAGCCAACCTTTAGATTTACTTTGGGACACTGCCCCTCCCTGCCCCATAAGGAACCCCTCCCTGTCCCATTAATGAGCACAAATAGCTGGGGCAACAGGTTTGAAGAGGAATTTTAATAGCTTTTTAAAATTGCTCCAATCTATTAGTAAGCCATTGAGTATTCATTTTGTGCTTATGATGCACCAAATGCTAAATCATTATTTCAATTCTGGACTATCCCCCCAAATTAAGTCCTTCTATTCACTTTCCTGATGAGGGAGTGATTATATAACTTGAATAGGTACTGCAGAAGAACAGAAAATAAATGAGTGGGCAATACTGATAATTCTGCACAAGATACAGGTTTTCATTCATTCCACAAATATTGATTACTGACTATAATCTATGACTAAATAAAACTTGATATCTGAATTCAAGGAGCTTAAAATCTAATAAAAAGCATGCAATTATAAGAAATTAGTATGATTCAGCAAGGAGCAGGGAAACAAAATATAATAATTCTCAGATAAAAAATAGTTAATGAATCCTCAGTCAACCACTTTTACAGGCTAAATATACAACTAAAGATTTTACATGACCTGCTTGGGGACCTTTGGGTATTTTTTCTTTACATGGCACATTATAATTTTAAAATTTCTTTACTTTTATTCCTGCCCAAACTTTCTGAGGCCTAAGCTTAGAGAAGATATGGAGCATGAACTTTATAGCCAAGACAAGGGGCTGATCTGAATTCTCATAGCATGGTTTTCTGCATAGAGGTATTTTCTGTAAGTGGCAACTTTTAAAAGACGTTTCTCAGATTCAGGTCAGATTCACATGTAGCCTTCATGTGAAGGCTGTGTTGACTGTAAAATCATGGAAGACAGTTTTCGAAACTGATTTTTATAGTTTAAAAGCAGTCAATGAAGTACCAATGTTATTATAGAATAAAAATATGGTTATTTGTATCTTTCTTCTTGGTTATGCTCACAGTATTTTGTATTAATAGTGAATTTCTTTTAAAATAAAAGTATTTAAAATACACATATGAAGAGGAAGATTAAGAAAAATAGAAAGGCAAAGGAAATGGAAAAAAAATGTAAATAACAGAATATCAGGCAAAAGAGCTTGAACTTTTAAAACGTTGATTAGAAGACGAGACTCAGAAGCTTTTGTGTTAATTCCATATGTTCTTACAGCTTTTTCTAATAAATAATCCAAAGCTACAGCAATAATATATGAATTTTAAGCCATCAAATGTAACCCTTCTTCTCATGGAAGAATGAAATTCAGAATGGTGTCCATATCTTACCCAGTTGGGGGAAACTCAGAATTACTGATGCCTAAAGAAAGTTTCCTATTTTCTCTTGACTGACAGAATCAGATATCAACATTGTCATACAAACAGCAAGGTCTGGAATTAATTCCTTGGCCAAGATGAACAGACACAAAAGACTCTTCAGAAAAGCTGTATTTTACTACTTTCCCTGTGGTGCTGGTCTTTAAAACAAACAAACGGACCAAAAAGAAGAGGGGAAAAAAAGAGCTTTCTCAAACAGATGAAAACTAAACCAATAAAAGCCTACAATTACTCATTTTCAAAAGGAAACAGATGAACTATTCAGTAATAATATCTGTCTGCTTATATGGCTTATATTTTCTTTAAGCCACAGTTATATAGTGATTATTCACTTGTTTAAAAGTAAGCATTTCAAGGTAATTATAGAGTATGCTTTTATATAACAGAAAACGTATTAGGTTTATCTCTAAAACCCCAGTCTGTACTATGAGTTGTTGATGTAACAATTGATGCATAGCAACATATTTACTCTGTAAAAGCTGTTCCCAATATCAAAACTCAGAGTTATAAATTACTTGAACAAAATTTAATATATCAACTGAGAAGCTTAACTTTGCTCTATATCCCTACTCTTCCCCCAGAGCCATCTGCATCGGATATTTACTTTTTCAAAATAATCCATTCCTCTTTACCTAGTTATTCTAATCTATAAACTTTGTTTTGTGCATGCATGAATTCAAATTTGCCATTTTTTAATTCCTTTATTTTCATTTAAGAAATATATGTATTAAGATAAATAAACTTTACCCTACCTTTATGTAACCAGAGGATGCCTCCCTTGGCTAATGTTTTTTCAGGAAAAAGTTGTTGGACCTTGACAGTTGCTGGTCTCAAGTAATACTTTAATGTGAAAATATATTTCCAAGTTCTAAGTTCTCCCCAACTTTTTAAAAATCAGACATCAAATAACCAATCAGACCAATACACACTTGGTGTTTTAAACATTGTCACATATCTTACTGACAAAGTAAGAGATGAAAAAAAAATTTAATATGTACCAATGAGTAAATTATGACCTAAGGTTGGGTAAACTTTCAGATTAGACACTATGTCCCAAATCATGATACAGATATTTTTAAGGAAAGACCAACTATTTAGTAATTAGAATCTTTCATGTAGAATGATTAAAGATAGAATTTTATGGCTACATTTGTGATAATGTCACTACTGTCACAGTGACATTAGAAGCCAAATTCTGTCATCAAGAGAAATGATTCTGGAAACAGTTATCTGGGCTCAAATCCTGGCTGGATCATTGTAGTAGCTGTGTGACTGGGGCCAATTACTTAATCTCTCTGTGTCTTAGTTTCTTCATATGTTAAATAAGGATAATTTTAGTACCCATCATCACAAAGTTGTTGGAAAGATTAAATAAGTTAATATATGTAATGTGCTTAGAAATAAACTTGCTACATACTTATATATATATATGACAGACATAGTAAATGTCTGTTAATATTATTACTGTTATATTATTATTGAAACACAGATGTAGGGATAAGTCTAAATGTGTAGATATTCAGATGCATATATAAATATTGGTTAGGTTTACAGTGGAGAAATGAAGATAAAGGAGGCTGGAGGAAATTCAAAGTAGAATTAGTTATATCAAATCATGAATGGTTGCTATAATTATACAATAAATTTACTGTATTAATAAATCAATAAACACCTTGAAAAACTTTAATGACAATAAGGAAAATCATATAAATAATGGAAATGAACTATATTAATAATAATATGAATAGTTGTACCATTTGCCCACCTGTCCCATGCCAGGTGTTGCAGTGAAATTCCTTTCCCACGTGACTATCTCTCCTTGATTTTTGAAAAGTCCTTTGTTTTTTCCAGATTGCAGTGACCATATTGACAAGCAACAGAATAATAGTTGCGCCAAAGAATTGTGGTATATTGACTTTAAAGTGATCTTCTAAGAGAAATTAATGTCTTCAACAAGATCCTTTCTGTAAATTAAGGGAAGTCAGTCTATTTTGCTGGCAGGCTTTACTAAATGTTAATGAAGTGTCCTTTCTGAAGCAGTCGCTTGACCTAAGTACTCAGAAGTAATGTTACTGCTTCAATATGGTTCTGTCACACTCTTTGGCTTGTTTTAAATCTGCATGAAGGGAATACCCATCTAGTCCTGATATAACTCCCTTGCTTTTCAATGCCTAAAATAAATATTTATCTTAGGTTAAAATGGTATTAACAAGTTAATATTTTGATTATATTTGCTTATACTCTATTATTTTACTTGCTGTAAAAGTAATAGCAGGACTTCCTAAAAAGAAACAAACTAAACCGTATTGTTTTATTAATTTTTGAACCTGGGTGACAAATTATCAGAAACTTAATGGTTTACAAGAAGTTATTCTCTCTCCCAATTTCTGTGGGTCAGGATTTCAGAAGCAGTTTGACTGGGTAGTTCTGGCTCAGGGCGTTTGATGAGATTGCTGTAAGATGCAGGCTAGAACTTCAGTCATCTGAAAGCTTGACTGGGGCCGCAGAAACTTCTTCTATGATGGCTCCTCAGTTGGCCTGCAGGTTGGTGGTGGCTGTTGGCAGGAGGTCTCAGTCTCTCATGTGGGTCTCTCCACAGAGCTGCTTTTGTGTCCTCGTTATATGGCAGCTGGCATACCTTGAGAAGGAGCCATCCAAGCAATCCAAGCAGGACCTGTAATGCTTTTATGACTTAGCCTCAGAAGGTCAGAAAATGAGCCTCACGCTCATTTTCACTATATTCTATAGACTATACAAAGCAGTTGTAATTCAATGAGGGAGTTAATTATGCATTAGTTAGAATACAAGGAGGGAAGAATCTTTGGGAGCCATCTAGGAGGCCGGTTACCATGTAGTTAATATGTAATGGAGATAAAGAAAAGGGTACTTCATTTAAACCTGCAGCTACAGTTATTTGACTAGATATCCTTTGGCTCCGTCTAACCTACTTTGCAGCAACTTCACGCTTTAGCCCCCAACCCCAAGTCTCTCTCTTCCCACTCAAACTATTTCTTTTCTCCTTACCCACTGCAAACTCAGCACCCCCAAACCCATGTCTTAGCAATATTTGAGAGGATCTAATAAGTCAAATCATACAAGTACATGTAACTCTTAGTGCTTAAGGTGTTACCTCTGCTACAGGCATTTTAATTTCAGTAGATATTCTAATTAAGGACTATCAGGAATCAGAAAAGTTTCAAACCTATTGTTGAAGGAGGGATTACTCCCTCATTATACTACAGTAGTCAAGTAATAATTCTGTATGTATCCAAATTTCCATATATATGCCATATTTAATGTAGAGAGAATGAGGATGGGATTGTTTTGTCTTCAGCATTATTTGAATAATTTATATATTTCAAGATAGAGTATTAAAACAATTTGGAGATTTCTGAGATTTCTCACTATGATAAAATAAATTTTTAAAATAAATATCTTATAGATTACCTATGGATCTATAGCTATAAAATAACCACTGTGTGCGACTCCTTCAAATGATGGAGTGGAAGTGCAATGTGTTTTAAATAAAGATTTATTCATTTTTGTAGGTAAAATATTATGATCATCAAATTTGTGGAGTCTGATATTGCTAGATTTTTATATAGTCCCACTAAATTAATATGGTTTTTAACATATTAATCATTTATTTCTTCACATTTTCTATTATCCCATTTGATCCTTCCACTCCCATGTAGTAAATCAAGTAAGCGGCATTAACAGTATTTACAGAACTAAAGAATAGAGTTGAAGGTAAAATGACTTGTCTGAAATCACACAGGAATAGAAAGAAGTCCATTTGACAGGTCCATGGGCTCTGAGTATTCTGTTGCTTTTCCTACTATGCTAGTGAATTAATAAAACAGAGGATTAGTTTGTAATCTTGGTGAAAATGAGCAATCATGCACAAATCTAATAGAAGCTTCAGTTTACCACCATAAGCTCCAAGAATCTATTCTCAGCTAAGCCACCCAGCTTGGGACATGTGTGATAAACAAAGTTTCCTGAGTTTCCTCCATTCTTCACGGAAGACTTACTTGTTGGTGGTTTCAATCATCTGCTTGCTCAGATGACATTCTGCCACCTTGCAGGAACCCCAAATGTGGTTTTACAAAGACTTTAATCCATCCAGTCATATTACCCTGAACTTAGCTAAATGGCATAAAATATTGCACAACAATTTTAAACAAGCTTGAATCTACCATCTATGCTTGGTATTCAGTTTCCAAAAGTGCCACCAGTACTATCTTGAAACACTGTCCACTGTCATCTGATGACCAATCTGTGGACATTTCAATTCTTTAGCAACACAACTCAGGAAATCTGAGCACAGCAAGTTCCCGGGAACCTCTGCAACCATATTACTCTTCCCATTGTGTATTCCACTCATCAGGTCTTCATGTAATTGCTAATCACAGTGATGACCAGGAAGAGTATTTCGCTCACCATGTTTCTGAAAGGTAAACAGAATGTGCTTTAATTTTCATGAAGATAGGTGAATATGTCGAGAAGTGTCATGAATGTAGATGACATGTATAAGATAAGATTTTAGACTTAAGACATTTCAAACATTTAATACATAAAAAGCAAAAATGTACATTTAGTGTTAATTTTCCTAGCAAATTTTTGATGAATTTATTGTCCTTTTACTATTAGCAAATTTAAGGTGAGGAAATATGATTTTATCAAACATGTGTCATGCTCTTTCCTATTTCCGGATCTCAGCATATGCTGTAAGTTTCACTAAGAGAAGCAGAGAAGCAGCCCCCCCACCCACTCACCAAAACAACCAGACACACACACAAACAAAAAAACACAACTCATTGACCACTTCTCTTCTTTCTATACTAATCTTTAATAATTAAATTCAATTGTCTCCTCTTTTGTAAAAGTTGTCCCTGACCAGCCTTCTCCTCAACATCCACCACCATCATCACACTGGTATAGCTACAAACATACACTGGCACCAAACTGGGCTAAATTTTAACCTGCTGCTTCTATAGAAATATGTTCATATTAACTCTTTTTGCATTGCAATATTTTGTACATTTATTTTTCTGACTTCTCTATTAAATTGTGAACTTCACAAGACGTATCATTGTAGCACTCTTTTCTAAATTCTCAGCACCTAGAATAGTGGCTGGTACATAGTAGAAGCTCAATAAATGTTGTATAGGATGAATGATGCCATATATGAGACAGTTTACTAGATGCTAAGCATAAAAGGGGAGAGAATTCTTAAATGCATAATGCTCATAGAATTACATAGAATAGGATATACAATCTAATTTTGGGAAAAAAATTTTTTTTTCAATCAGGAGAGTTTACTTAAGGAACTTTTAAATCATACATCAGATATTATCAGATATTTTCTAAACATCATGATAGGAATTAAAGATTCCCATATAAATGGATATCACTCTTGTTCTCTGGGAGGCCATTATTGGATGGGAGATGCAAGTATGGTAATTAATGCCTTCAACAAATATTTTTAAGGGCATACTATAGTTAGGGATTTAAGATAAATATACCATCCACAGTAAAGTTCTAAGAAGGTCTAAGAAGACCATTAGAGCAATGTCCTTAGAGAGAGTGGGTATGTGTTGCCATTTCAGACATAGTCTCAGGAAGGATCTCTCTGAGGCAATGAGTTAGAGATGAGATATGTAATCAAACAGATGTTACCAACATATGATGAAGAAAGCAGTACATTATATATGTGTTTATGATATGTATGTACATGTATGTGTGTGTGCATGAACAGAAATGTGTGAGTGTGTAACCATAACTGTGTGGTTATTAAGTTTCTAACTTCTGGATGAATTTGGGGATTAAGAAAACTTTTAAAACAGAATGAAATTCATTTCAGAGAAACCATGTAATCCATCTTTAGAGATAACAGGCCGATACAGGCATACATTTTTAAGTCTATCCTTGGATTATAAATAGATAAGCAGCATACTATATTTTTCTTTTTTGGGTTTGTCAGAACTAACTTATCTGGGATGAGAAATACTGCATTAGTGCCCATGCATTTCACAGAATTATTGTAATAGGAAACATCTTCAGTTCAAGATATACCGGGTCAGAAACAGATTAATTAAATTATATGGAGCTCTTTGTAAAGAAAACTTTCTAGGAGATTTGGAAATCAAGTGAACGGTGCCTTCCCAAAAAATTAATGTCATCTGCAGAAAACTGATTACAGATAACTCCATAGGTAGCTTTTTTGGAAAGAGAGTAGTTAGTGGATTGGTTGGGACATGTGACATAGGGGAATGGTTTGTAGTTTTGAATAAAGGCTGAAAGAAGACTAAAATGTAAACCACTTGTAGATTAGAGTCTATGCAGGAGCCACTCTTGGAAAAGAAGACAAAATTCATTTTGTTCTCTCTTCTTAATTCAGCAAATTGATACCTAGAAGGGTTCTGGCTCATGAGAGGGAATGAATGAATGTACTATCTTGTTCCTGACTTTTCATATGGGTAGATTTTGCTTTTATCAGATTTTAAAATAATGGAAGGCACAAACTTACCAAAACTCAGGAATTCAGATCAGGGCTATACTCTTCTGAAGCTTTTGATAGGATAATTTTGATGAGCTGCATTCTTCTTTAAACAACTGATGATTCATACATTTGGGTGTTACATGCAGGCCAAGGAATGGTGCTAATGCAAGTTGAATGAAGGGAAGTCACTATTATATTTATATTCTCCACACAGAAAATCAGAAAAAATGAGTGAGCTTTAGGAAAATCCTTCTAGAGAATTGATTTGAAGTCAATAGGCTGCACTACTATGGTTTTGAGAAGGTGAGATATTTTTTACTCTATCAATTTACTGTTCCTAAATTTGGGGAAAGTTCACCCTGTAATTTAGGTATCATTTTCTCCAAGACTACATATTAGTCCATGATCCCTTCCATATTTACCTTCATTAGATGCTCATGAGAGAACATCCAGGGCATGTTGTATAACTCAATTCTCTTAGTTCTCCTTTTTTTTTTTTTTTTTTTTTTTAAAGAAGGTAATAGATCATTTTTAAAGTGGCAAAACAAATTGAGAGAACAGAGAATTCATTCCTTTTAAAAATATTTAAAACTGCATGCATATTATCTTAAATACTAACAAGACTTAATCAGCAAAACAAATAATAGTTATATATAGATTCCTATATAGAAGAACACAAGAAAGGACTCAGGAGATCAGAGGTTCAGGATTGGGCTTGCCATCACAGATGTTCACTGAGTCTCAATATATTCATTTGGAAAATAAAACCATTCAGAAGGGTTTTTCAACCTGGACACTGTTACCACTTAGGGGTTGGCTAATTCTTTGTAGTTGGGACTGTCCTGTATAGTGTAGGATGTTTAGCAGCATCCTTGGCCTATACTCAGTATAAAAGTCTATAAACTAAAATGTAAACCATAATGTAAAACATAAGGAAATGAAAACTCTAGAAATTTGTACAGTCTAACATATAAACAATAATGTAAACCAAAATGGAACCATGTTTGATTGTTATGTTTCAAAATCTGTACATCAGCTGCAGCAAATATAACATGAATATGTAAAAAGATCATTGCTGGGGAAAGGAGAAAAGGGTTTGATGTTGGATATCTGGGAGTCCCCTATATTGTGTATGTGAATTACTGTGATCTAAAACTTTTTTGAAGACAAAATTAAAAATTAAAAAAAAAGAAAGGATGTAGACACTGAGGAAGAAATGAAAGAAAGTGCTTTGCCACTGTACATACAGGGCAACAGCTATTACAGTGATGAAAGACAAAACGTTAGAAACAAAGTTTTATAATATTTTTCATTTTATTAATATAACAATTTTATTTTTACTTTATTTTAGTATTTATAAATTACTATGTATTCTATTTCTAAACTTTAAACCCATCACTATCTTTCAATTTCCTGTTAATTGAATTTGGCAATATATTAGGATTCATTCTTGACATTTTGGACCACAGAGAGGTTCAACTATGGCAGGAGAGGAACTCTGGTGTGAGATGTTATTGATGGAGTACACATGGGTGGGGGGCAGTACTGCAGGACATGTATAAAGGGGACATAAATATGTTATGATATATGTTGGGTATCTTTATAGTAGTTATAGTTATAAACATCAACTGAGGGAGTGATGAGTTCCTACCCAGGGGAGCTCTGTCACATTCCCAATGGAATAATAATAATTCTCCAAGTGCAATAGCAAAGATCAACAAGGAAGGATGGTCCAATAATGAGCCCTTGGTACTGATGACTATGTTTAGGAGCCTGTGTGCCTGAAATATGAACTAGGCCTAGAGCCACAGAGTGCCTAAGAGTTACCTCCTGAAAGCCGCCATGTTCCTCAAATGTGGCCACTCTCTAAGCCAAACTCAGCATGTAAATGCATTACCTTCCCCCCAGCATGGGACATGACTCCTAGGGATGAGCCTCCCTGGCACCAAGGGATTACTACCAACCATTACCCGGTGAAGCAACTAGAAAGAGACCTCAAATAAAAGGGTCAACTCAGACCAGCAGAATATCTCAGTCTACATGTTGGATCAAGTGTAAAAAACTGCTTTTTTACCTTGAATAAAAGGGGAAAATGGCAAAGACAAATGAGTTTATATGGCTAAGAGTCTTCCAAAAAGAGTCAGGAGGTCATCAGAGGGGTTGTGTTTATGCACACCTCAGCAGGACCCCAGGAAAAGCCAAAGTAGTTACAACCCTAGGTATTGGTTCTTCTGAAGGCTATGGAGATCGACAGGGTATGTGGTCATGGCAGATGGATTTGGAGTTCTGTGTCATGGCAGAGGGCTCTACTTTGGAATCTGTGATCCTGAGTGTGATGGAGCTGGACTCAGATGTGACTTTTACACACATGCCTCTTCTGTCACTTTTACTGAACCTGTGGTTGGCACTAGGCATGGTGCGTACTCAGGAGACTTGAATCTCTGGACTGACCATATGCCAGCTGGGCCCTGAGCCTCAGCAGAGTGGCAACTCCTACTCTCTCATTCGTTGGTCTTACCCAGGCCAGCTAACAGGGAGGTGAAGATCATCAACCACCACACCAGGGAATCAAGAGTGCCTATGACTGCAAGCAGAGGAATTGCATCCATTATCCGTGTGGAATCTAAGCCCCCTCTGATCTAGAGGTGGAGAGGGCATCACCATACCGGGGTCTACAGAATGAAGGAATAAAATATGGACTAGAGTGGACTTACTGATATTCTACTATAAAACTACTGTAACCAGTAATAGAAGAAATTTTAGCATCAAGGTGGAGAAAGTGGCCACAGTATTTGCTGAGGTCAGGGAGAGGGAGTAGAGATGTGAAGTGGGGGCATTTTTGGGATTTTGAGTTGTTTTAAATGATATTTCAGGGTCAGATTCTGGACTTTTTATATCCTGCCATAATCCACTGAATGTACTGGGGGAGAGTGTGAACTACAGGGTAAACTATTATCTATGCAGTGCAGCAGTGCCCCAAAATGTGTTCACTGAGTGCAATGAGTGTGCCACAATGATGGGAGAGGTTGTTGGTCTGGGAGGAGTGAGGTGGAGGGATGGGGAGTATACAGGAACCTCTTATAATTTTTAATGTAACATTTTTTTGTGATGTATATATCTTCAAAAAATACAATTTACAAAAATGATAAGGTGGGGGAGTGGGGAGTGGGTTATATGGGAACCTCTTATGTTTTTTGTTTTTCTATGTTTTTTAATGTAACATTCCTTGAGATCTATTAACTTTAATTTTTAAAAAATAACAGAAATAAATAAATAAAAACCTAAAATAAAGTGAAACTAATCTTGCTCATATGAATACATTAGAAATTTTTAGCCCCCAAATTGTAACTCCCATAAATGTCTCCATCCCTCTTCAGACATTGCCATACATCCTCGGTGGTGGGGCATCAGGGCACAGAATTACTGGGTTAGCAGTCTATAAGGCCCCTTCCAATTGATTATTTCTGTGATTCTAAAAAACGGACCCTCATGGCATATAGAAAAACCTGAAAGCATGGAGCCTCTTTCAGATTATTTTCTCCTCCATGAGATGTGAAAAGAAACTCAACAATATCTTCAGCAGAATATTACTGGGTTTAAAAAGGAATGAAGAGAAACGGGCTTTCCACAAGAATCTGCAAAGGGAAAGAAAAAACACCTTTCCAATCAGTGTTTTAGTTTCCTCAGAAGAAATGGAAAAATGAGCATAAAATGGCAAACACCTCTTGCTTTTCTTGGCCTTCTCTGATATTCATCAGCCCTAACAAATGTCTTGAAGGTAAGAACTCCTTTTTCCTTGGCCCCTCAGAATCCACCAGGGGTTCATTAGCATGTTTGGATATCCAGGCACCAGCTCCTGCTCAAAATCTCTTTCAAAGTCCTTTGCATTCAGCACCCAATCACATTTGCATACTTTTGACTTCCTTTTGGATAATTTCCCTGCTGTGCTCCAGGAAAAAATCATCTCATTCTGTTTTTTCTCTCTGGAGCTACCTTTGCATTTCCCTGTCTATGGATATCATTTTCCTCTCTCTGTTGTTCTGATTACTTGATATATTCATGACATTGCTACTTTGACTTTCCTTTCTTTTTAATGAGGTAGAGAAGAGAAAGCATTGAATGGGGCCTCAAAAAGACTGGGGAAAATGGTTCCTGGTTCCAACATAACCAATAAGCAGCTGCTTCACACTCTTCAGTCTCCTCCTTTATAAAATGATGTGCTTGTCCTAAAATTCTTTAGTACAAGGCCACCATGTCCAGAAAGTTCTAATGTAGCCCTATATGTTCATATTCTGATTTCACAAAAAATAAATCCTGATTTTAAGTTAGGAAAGCATGTATATATTACCAAACTATTTTCCAGGCTAGGTCTAAAGATATGTGTTTCTTGGAAGACCTGAAAGTTTGGTGCATTATTTTTATTTCATTTTAAAACAAAGAGAAAACATGCTCCTCTTTGAAAGAAGCTCAGCTTTCTGTTTTGGTTTGTTTTTTTTGCTCCATCCTTGCCACGTGTTCATTGGCAGCTCTGGTATCCATTATATGTTTTAGCATCCATGAAGAGGAATTGTGGTAGCATTGTCCTTGCACCATTAGAGCAAGTGAAATGGCAGTTATTCCCAACCCATATTTGCCTCCAAGTTCTACTAGATTCAAATGTGGAGTGTTAAGGCCTGGAATGCTTCCATGTAGAGCCCATTTGTAGAAACTCCCTTCTTTGTGACAAAGTCTCATTCTGTTGGTTTTAATGGTAAAATCCACGTAGTTAATCTACCTGTTTCCTACTCCAGGTAAGGGGATTAATATGGTTATTAGTAAATGGATGTGTTTCTGAGAGCTAAGAAGTTCAGCAAATGGGCACATTTTCCAGTTTTAATCATGAAATATGGATACAATGAATGAAGCCATCCAGGAGCATTTTGGAGGCCAAAATAATGTTTCATCTTTGAAAGAAATACCTGTGCTCTTTCTGCTTTGTCTCTGTCCAAGGCTGAACTTTTATTCATTTATGGTGCTAGTAAACATATCAGTTTAGCCTGTAGATAAAAGTGGTAATATCAATCTGTTTACCTAAACCTTAAGTGTATATATATATAGAGAGAGAGAGGGAGAGAGAGAGTCTCTGTTTTATCAGTAACAGAACAACTCTGCCCCTCAATAACTCCTTCACAGCACTTTCTTTCCACCCTCCTCCTTAATGGACTCAGTTTTGAGCACATGGCTTTCACACCTCTATTAATCTTGGCTGATTGTGGGGATGCTGAAATGTGCTGGGTAGTAAGAAAGAGATGCCTTTACATGTGGCCAGGCAATGCAAACATTTTGGGAGTGTTTCAATTCCTCTGTCACACTGCATTTATACTCTTTCTTATTGGAGTTCCGATGGCTTTGTTTCCATGGGGAAGTTGGCTCTTTCATGGAGAACTTTGGCAAAGGCCAAAAACACATTTTAAAGGATCCTGTGAGTGAAGAGACATTTTTCCTTCTAATTCGGAAAAAAAAGAAATGCAACTGAATCAAAATGAATTGCTAATTCTTCCTATACAGGGCTAATTTTTGCTTAGAAAACTGAATATAAAATGTAGTTTCTTAAGTCAGAAATATCCAACATGTAGCACAAGAGTAAGATTGAGGGAAAGAAAGAGTTTGCTGGAAAACTGAGATTGTTTTTAACCAAAATTATCAGAATTTTTGTTAACTAAGACAATTATATAATTTTTAATTTAAACTGGGATACTTTGAAAATGAAAGGCAGCACCATGAATAAGTATGCTTGGACAACAAGCGAAACCAAGACAGTCCTCTGCAAACTGGAAAGTATGGCTGCCCTGGCATAACTCATGTAACAGTAAGAAGATGGAAAGTCTCTATTTGTTGCCTTTCAGCTGCAAGGCAATTTAAAAGCCTGAGGGAATTCTTCAAGGTGGAAAGTAACATCATAAGTTGTTCCAGCATGCTTTTGTATTCTAGGTATATTCTTTTTCTGAAATAATATCAAATATAAAGTAAAATAAATTGCTAAAGCGTGACAGTTAACTGTAAGGAACACTTCAGCTGAAAGGATCACAGGCATATGACAAACTTTATAAACTAAAAGACCTATTTTGTACAACTAAATAATGGCAAAATCTCTTCAAAATAAGTAATATTTGTTTCTATAGAAGGAGAGCCTGTACTCATAGCCGCCTATTTCCATACACATTATGTTTTCTTGTATGAAAGCATAACCTATATTTGGTGGTTACACAGAGGTTTAGGGAGAAAGATTAGGAAAATATCAGAGGTAGGAGATAGTTAGTCGAGATAAAGAATCTTAATATGAGGCCACACATGGTCTCAAATATTATCTTGAATAATAGGCCAGAAAAATGAATACCTACTTCATTCAGGCAATTTCTCGCTTAAGGTCAGATTACATCTTTAGACATACTATTGTCATAAAATGGTTTACCCTTTTTTATTTTCTACCTGATAAGAAAAAGACATTAATTCAATTACCCACCTCTTCATTCAACCAATCACCCATTATTTCAGCAAATATTTAGTGAGCACCTATAATATCCTCATGACCTTTGAATATAAGTCTACAATTCCTTATGGGCAATCCAAAATCCAAAAAGCTCTGAACAACAAAAGCTTTTATAGCTTACATGCAGTCAAAATCACACCTGCCCAGAAATAATTTTGTGACAAACCTGAATAACGTTGATGTGAGGATGCTTTTAATCTTTATCTATCCTCCTTAGTATGAATATTCACATACTTCAACGCAGAATTCTTAATGTGCTTTACTATGGCTCTGTCCCAGAACCCTCTGGGGCATTATATAACAGGCAGAATATGCAATCTGAGAAATTCTGAATTCTGAATTCTCTCTGACCTCAAGAGTTTTGGATAAGGGACCATATATCTATACCTTTCATAGTATTTGGAGCATGTGTTCCTAGAGCTCACATGCAGAAAAATAGATTCCTCTTTTCACCAAGAGCAAAATCACTGGAAAGCATGAGTCCTTCAAAAGTTCTCACACAGACATGCATCCCTGTGAGGGGATGTCTGCATGTGTGTGGCTAACATTTTTTAAAGGGTCTAAAGAATCCAATTCTCTCTCTTTGAAGGGCAGTGGACCCCTACCAAGAAGACATAGCAACATCCTGTCAAACAGGGGTGAGTGGTGTCTGCCCATGTGGTCTAAAATAAAAATAATTGAAACATGGTGTTACTGAAGTTTCCTGCTTCCCCTCACAGTCATGGAGAGGAAAAGGACAGAGTGTACCGGGTGCAGTTTCAAATTTCAGCCTTCCTGCCCTGGAGATATAAACTAAAGTCTCTGGATTCAGAAGAGAAAAACAAAGAGACTCAAGTGTTATCAAGTAGAGAAGGTTGTGGTAGTTTATGGTCAATAAATATATCATGAAGTGGTTCTTCATTCAAACTCTATTTACTCTCTTGAATTCTCCAACTACACATAACTACTGGAGGGTTTTAAGTTATTGAGCTTGCTTAATTGATACACTTAAAGTCACCATTAGAATCAAGGACGATGATCTATTAAATCCATTCATCATGGCTGGAAATTTCGTTAGATTTTCCAAGTTAACAAAAACACTGGGTCTCAAACCATTGTACCATACATGATGCATCTTGTGAAATCTTGTCCAATCTTTGTCTAGATAATTTCTAGAAGCTGTTCTATTGGCAGAACAGAGAAAGACAATGCATTTGAATAATTGTGTGAATAGAACCACATGAAAGCACCAAATGACAGATACAATGGTGCTATTTCAAATTGAAGACCAAAGTTCATTTACTGGGACAACCACTCTGGTTCCACAGGTAATAGCTGTGCATGGACTTGCAGAACCACATTACAGTAAGATGTATAACTCTGGAGTAGCAAATACTTCAGTAAAAGTATAGAAGTATTTTAAGTGATTTTGGAAAGGAGACTCTTAAAAGTGAACTAATAAAATTCTTTTTGGATATAGATTGAAGTAGCTTAAAGTAAGATGAGTCTTCTAGTCTAGGAATTAAAATGATCAAGTGGTTCATTCTTACATATGAATTAAATAAAAGTATGTAAAGCTTGAAAAAAAACAGAAAGTGCTTTTCAAGTTTGCCAATTTAATCTTTCTCTTAAAGAACATGAAGAAAACAAAAACAAGTAACTGAAATGTGAAAATTGGCTGAGATGGAAGAGAATCAAAAGGCTCAAAGTGGCTGACAAGGCAATCCATTGCAGTTAACTTAGTAGGATAGTTAAGACTTTTTGTGTACTTATTGAGAGCAATCCAAAGAATACTTTGAATCAAGTATTGTTGAGCTTGCACTTGGCTTTCATGTAGATTCTAAGCAGATATTACAAGATATTATGCATATAATATGATATAATACCTGTGAATGTTAAGGTCCATGGTGGCCCATTGGAAAATACCATATATATAATATTTTAGACACTATTTTAAGGCTTGCAGCCAATTCACAAGAGTGCTTTCTCTAAGGGTGAGTCTTTCTGAATGTAGTCAATTAGATAGACATGATCATCTCCAAATTTATATCCTTGGAAACTCTGACTGGATTTAAAGGCAACCCATCTTTTGAGCATGAATGGGGAGATGATAGTCTTGCCTGCCAAGAGAAAGAAAAATCAGACAAAACTAGGCCAGAGGAAGAGGAATGAAAGAATTGCACAAGAAGAATAGAGCACAGAAGGTACTAACTGAATTCTGGCTGGATTTTCATCTCCAAGTTTGGCTATTTGCCTGCCTTCAAGTTTTGTAAAGCACTCTGTATCCTTGTAATAATTTATCTTTATAGAAAAGTAACTTAACCAGGAGTCCATAGGTGAATTATCTATGGGCTCATATGAGGTACACTTCATACTCAAAGGGTGCTGGGCAACCTCAGTTCATTCACCTTGCCCACAGCCTATGATCATTTATTCTTTCCAAGGTTGTCATAACCAAACATTTTGTGTCCTTACTTCAAGGTTCAGCCTTCCAAATTTTTTCAGGATGCCATTGCATGCTGATATTTATGCCTTCATCCAGGTCCCCACTGGCTCCACCTTCAGTATTGGGTAACAGCACCTAACTTTCTCTAGGGGGATTAATCTTTGCAAATTAATACCAGCTATTTTAACCAGGCAGAAAGTCCTCTCACAACTGTCACTGCAGAGCAGCTCTTTATGCCTCAAGCCAGGAGCTCTGGGTATTGCCACTGTAATTGCTCTGTCCCTGTGGTTCTGTGGAGTCTTAACGATTCCTGTGGGAATAAGTCATGGGGCATGGAAGGGTGGGAGGACATAAAATAAGGGAAATTAATTAGTTTCACTGTTTTTTTCCATACCTTCTTGATCTCTTCTCCTGAAATCTGTCATCTCAACTCTTTCCTTCCCATTTCTCCACTAGAAATCAGCTCTAATTTCTCTTGGGCTACTATGCTCAAGGGTCTTTGAATGTCATTAATTTTTAAGAGAAAGTAAATATTTGTTGAGAGCTTAATATGTGCTAGGTACTGGCTAAGAGCTTTTATTATTAATTATTTCTTTGAGAAAAGTACTAGGGAATATTTTGCAGAGAGGGAAACTAAAGCCTAGATTTGTGATCATATACTTAGGAGGAGACCTGTTTGTTCCTAGTAGCTCGATAAGTCCTTTGTCACAGACCTATTTAAATAAAATTAAAAGTCATCCTCATTGATGCCAAGGTTAATTTACCTCTTACTACTATTGATTGTTATGTTTACACTCAATTTGCTGATATATTAGTTAACTTATACTTCTTTTTCCCTACCTTAGCCCTTTCTGGATCCTTACAAATGAATCTACTAAAGGCCTCTATTGGCAGACTCAAGTGTACCTTATTTCTTTAACAATCCTGTCAGAATTTTCTTTCCTATGTCTGTGGGGCTTGCTTTGTCATATTCCCAGGTTTTGGATTCTTACGCATTTTTCTTTTGTGTTTCTCTTCCCCAGTTATTTTTAAATCCTTCACTTGACTTAAGGTCCAATGCATTATTAGGTTAATTAATGAAAAAATAAGTATGTATCCTGCCTTTCAGGAGAACTTCTGTGAAAAATACCACACAATGGGTTGGCTTAAACAACAAGCATTTATTGCCTCATGTTTTTGGTTTTGAAGGCCAGAAGGCCAACATGAAGATGTTGGTATGGCCACACTTTCTCCCAGGGTCAGTAGTATTCTGGTGATGGCAGCCCTCCATCACATAGTGATCTCTCTCTCTCTCTCCCCTCTGCCTTCTTCTGACTTCTGGTGTCTTCTGACTGCATCCAGATTTTTGTTTTAATAAGTCCTCCAGTCATATGAATTAAGGCCCACCCTGACTCAGTTTGGCCATATCTAAAAAAGTTCTTAATGATCTCATTCTCAAAGGAGTCCACACCTTTAATAATGATTTGAGAAGGTCCTATTTAAAAAAAACAGGTTCATATCCAGAGGAATGCAGATTAAAATTTTAACATGTCTTTTGTGAGGAACATGATTCAATCCCTAACATAGCCCCACAACTGAAATGCACCTCTTCCCCTAGGTTAACCAAATAGAATTATTCCAAGAAATCTACCACTGAATTATTTTTCCTAGTGCTCTGGTTTTCTCAGTGAGATCCAATGTACTATCTTGAGCCTTAGCTCTTGCTGGTCCACTTACTCCATATTCCAGTTAAATGTCAGTGCATTGTTGACAACCCCTAAATTTAGTGGCTGGTTTTCTTCTGCTGTTATGGTATTCCAAACAGTGGTAGATTAAAAGAAACAGCAATTTATATTTTATTTCATGATTTTCAGAGTTCAGAATTTAGTGAGGTCTTTGCTGGGCGATTTTTCTGCTCACATGGCTTTGATTTGGGTTCAGCTGGCAGTTGAGCTGGCCTGGTGCATCCAAGATGGCTTCATTCATTGGCCTGGCATATTTGCAGGCATGGCAGGCCTGGCCTCTCCATGTCATATTGGCTTCCTTACATGTTTAGCTCTAGCAGGGTAGTCAGATTTTTTACATGGCAGCTCAGGACTCCCAAGATATAGGAAGTAAAACCTGGTAGTTTCTTAAGGCTGAAGCCTGCAAATACAAGGTGTGATTTCTGCCATATTCCCTCAGTTAAAGCAAACATTTGATCCTGCCCAAAGTCCAGGGAAGGAAATATAGATACCTCTTCTCAAAAGAAATATATCAAATAATTTGTGGTCATATTTAATCTACCACACCCGAGAAATATTCTTCTCTTTGATACTAGGGTTTTATGTACATTAATGACATGGCTACTGTCAGTCTGTCTTCTGCTTAGTTCTTACTGCCTAAATTACTATGCCTTGTGGAATTGATTAGTACCTTAATATTGTACCTTATACGGAGAGTCACTGTAGCTTGGTCTCTTCCCTTAGCCTGGATCTTCACTTCCCAATTAGACCTCTGTGTTTTTTACCTGAGCCTGCTACAGTTGTGACGTCACACACTATTGTATATGTATAATGTGCTTATGTCAGGAAGTGCATTTGGCTTCTGGAATTCAGAAACAATAGAGGTTTAAATGAGATAGGTGTTTATTTCTCTCTTACATAAAGGAATCTGAAGGTAGGTAGTCAAGGGTAGGTATGGTACCTTAATATCAGGTACCTTCTCATTATCTGTTCTACTATTATTCATACATGACTTCGCTCTATACAATCACTTTATGACTGTTGATGCCCCCGGTATCACATGTGTGTTCCAGGCAGAGAAGTAGGAAGAGGTTGAGGAGATGGGGCAAAAAGGCACAGACCACTTGTCCATTCTCCCCCTGAGGCACTTACTGATATAATCTCTCCTAACAACTTCCACTTACTACTCCTTGTCTAGCAGAGGTAGATAAGAGAACCTGGAAAAGGTAGTATTTTTAAAAAATTTAGGCATTTAATGAAATAGCATAAAATAAGAAATTTCTTACTAGGGACTGAAAACAATGGATTTTAAGTAGGCAACTAGAAGTCTATTCTATAGTACCTTAAATTGTGATTAGCCTTACTCAGGGTCAAAGAAAGGACTGCTATTCTAGTGACTTCAAGTTTGAAGAAAAGTCCTCCTTCTATAATACTTCTCCAGTAACCTTAGAAAATCTCCAAATTGCATTAATATTAATAGAACTTTACAATATTAGACTAGAAATCCGTGTTTTCATTAAACATCAGTATCCTGAGTAGATTTTGTGAATTCTATCCTTATTATACCTCTGGGTGAGTTTGTTTCTCAAATTATTTTTCTTGAGGGGAATAGTTAAGATACCAAAAGGGCCTAAAGTACAAGGGAGAAAAAGTGAAAATGGACATTCTTGGATAATTTTGACTCTGTTGTATTTTTTCTAAAGTGTGACCCTGCAATAAATAAATTGGTTGAAATGATTTTTATGAAATACCATCTCACTTTCCCCTAGTATCCATCAGTGTTTGTTGGGTTTCACAAATATTAACTTACAAAACACACATTTCCATTTTTCTGACAGAAATATGCTACCATTACTTGGGTTCTAAAGATGTTGACAATGACAGTGATAATGGAGCTGATAGGGAAGCATTGAGGATGTCCCAGACTCTGCTAAGCATTTATGTGTTCTTTCTTTCAAAGCTTGCAACAACCTTTAGAGGTTGAAATTGAGGTCAAGATAGGGTAAAGATTGCTCACAAAAAAGAATTGCAAAGTCAGTTGTAAAGTCAGCCTTCAGTCCCAGGTTTGTTGGCTTATATTATATATTTTATTAACCATTAGACATAGTTTAAAATCATAGTAGTTTATTTAAAAGAATGCTTAAATTGTAAATAATAATTGCAGCTAATAATTACCAAATCCTAGTTCCTTAAATATATTTCCTGCCTTATTTCTCACAAAAACCCTATGAGATTAGAAATATGGTCAGTGCATTACTGAGGGTAATAAATCTCCAAAGATAATCACATGCCCAAGGATACTGAATGAGTGAAGGGAGTCAGTCAGGAGAAGAACCCAGGCTGTTCCTACCTAGAACCCAAGCTCAGAGGTGTTCAACTACACTGTCTACTTGGGGTCCTGTTGTAATGACTGAAGGCTGAACAATAAGACAACACTCTGATCCCATTTCTGGTTTTAAATCTCTAATTGATGATTGAGTCAAATAAGCATTTTCAAATAAAGGCTAATACTTAAGAGTTGAAAGTCTGCTTTATCTATATCCCTGAGCTTGGTCTAAAGACACTTAAGTGTGTGAGGAGAGCTGGGCTTCTGCTAATCTCTGTCTCCTGGTTACTGTGACAATTGGTTTAGAACCTAGCATCCTCATTGCCTCAGGTCCTGCCTTTGCCTAGATTTCCCATTGCCCATTTCTTCCCTCTTATAATATGTTCAAATATTTTCTCAGGTAAGATGTTTAATGGGAGGTATTGAGTAGGGGAAAGAACCATAGAGGATGGGAGAGAGAAGTTTCAGGCTGTGGTTCAAACACAGCTGGGTCGAGTTACTTGCCAACAGAGCCAGGGGCTACCATTGTCCCTACTAGGCCATAAGCACCACTTAAACTCTGACAAGCTTTTTGTCATCGAGCAATGGCCTGCTTATATAAATGGTTGCTGGCACCTTCATTCCCTTAATCTTTCCATCTTGACTCTTAATTGTTTGATTCAGTGCTCCCCATTGAAGCTAAATTCTCTCATAACATTTCAGAGCCTCATGAAATTTGGTCCAGCCGAAGAGGCAGGCACTAATGGTCTAAGAGGAATCAATGATACTATTAGGATTCCCTCCATCAAAGATAATCAGGATAAGAATGAGAAAGATAGCATTACTGATGAAAAGTTCTATAATGTGGCAAGTCATGGATATGAGATAAAAGAAAAAGGAAGATGAAAGAGAAAAGAATGTATTCAATAATGTGCCAGGCTTTGGGCTAATCCAGCTTGATAATTGGAAACTTGCATTGGAAGAGGATATATGCTTGGTTTCTTTTCTCCTCACTCATTTCATCTCCTCTTTCACTCCCTACCTCTCATCTGGATCATGGGAAACATGCCCTTTAGCCTGGCTGTCTATGACTACAACTTGCTCCCAGTCTAGCTATTTCTCTTGGATCTGTCAACTCCAATCAGCTTCTCCTTTTAGATTTGTTCCAGCAATGGTTAGACACCAATTTCTCCAGGCAACACAAATGAACTTTTAAATTTGTTTTTCATGAAACCCCCTCACACCTTCCACTCCTCTTGGCTTAAGGTGAAAGGGAAGCAAAATCTTCCCTCACCAATGGGCATGAAAACTCAAAACATGGACATAATTCTCTCCAGAAATGGGCTTTTCTCTCTGATCTCTTAGCCTTTAAATAGTTCACTAGCCACCCTTGATAATATCTTCAACATGGATGATGCAAAATGAGGTTTTAATGATCCACAAATGTGGTTACCATATATCCTGATTTTGTCCAAGCTTAATAATAAAAACAAAACAAAACAAACTATTCCATCCTATACCTAGATGCACTAGTACTTCACTTTGGAACAGGTGAGTACTTGGCATTTATTTGGTTTCTCAAACTAGACTCTGAGACAATAGGAAAATTTACATTTAGTATCATTTTACACTAGAAGTGTAATGCCACTAAGGTATTGTATTAGTTGGCCAAAAGGGTGCTGATACAATGTGCCAGCAATCTGTTGGCTTTTATAAAGGGTATTTATTTGGGGTAAAAGCTTACAGTTACGAAGGCCCTAAAGAAAATCTAAGATGTACTTTCTCATCAAAATCAGCTGCCATATGTTGAAGCAAGATGGCGGATCTCTCTGCCTGGTCTCTCCTTCCTTCTTCTTCTTAAGGCTCTATGGGCCTAACCTCTTTTGATCTCAGCTGTAGGCTGGCATAGGGCTTGTTTCTGAGCTGCCTATATCAGTCCAACATTGGGCTTGTTTCTGAACTTTCTATATCAGTCCAGCATAGGGCTTGTTTTTTTCCAGGCTTACTCAGCTGCTCAGCTGCTCAGGCACAAACTATCAGGCAAATGGCTCATCTCTCCCTGGCTCCAGTATCAAAACTGGTATAAAGGTCTCTCTCTTTTCTTCTTGAGTGAGTGCCTATTTATATCAGCCCACCAAGGGGGCGGGGACTTAACCTGAGTCACACCTTACTAACATGGTTGAATCAAAGGCCTTAAATTTATTTAACTAAGTAAATTTAAAACTTTTGAATTTAATACAATTGAAGGGCATCATACCCAGAGGAACAGATCAGTTTACAAATATAATCCACTTTTGGGGGTTTCATAGACAATTTCAAACTGCCACTGGCATATTCTTTCCAAACTATAGCATACCATCATGCAGACCATGGTAAACACCTTTTATACTTATCACTGTAGGAGTAAAGAGTAAACAACTAAGGGAGCAGGTATTTAAAGGGAAAGAGAAGTCTGAAAGAACAAGAATACTTCTCCCTCCCTTGCCTCAGAATGTCAGTGATTCACCCAGATGACATTTGTTAGAAGTAAACCAGCTAAACCTGAACAGCTCCTTTCCAAAGTTCATGTATGTTTGATAAGACAAAAAAAAAATTAGTTTAATTTGATATAACATTACTGTGTGCCTCACTTGATAACCTGTTAACCTCAGCATCACTCTTTTAATTAAAGGAAGTCCCCAAAGCCCTCTACTTAAGAATTTTTTCAAGTTACTGAATACATGGAAATACAATATGACTGTACTTCATTAAATATTTAATAATTTAAATTTTCACTAGTTTATACCAATCTTCAAGGTATTGAAGTTTTTGTTTTTTCCTTTATTTCCTAAACTTTTATTGTTATGTAATTACACACAGGAATTTGCAAAACAAAAAAGTACTTAAAGTCTCATAGAAACTTGTGTTTTGGTATAACCACATTCACTGGCATCATATCATATTGGCAAATTAATTTCATTTGCTAAATAGATCCAATACTATACTTTGAAAGTCATCAAGATGTTAAAAATATTTGGAGCACTAGGAGTTATGAAGTTTCTGAAATAAGATCAATTTTATATTTTTCAATAATCATTGAAGACCAAGACTTATAGCGTCATTCACCACTAACTTGCAAAGAGCACCAGGGATACTCATAGGTAAGTAGGAAAAATCTTTGAGGTAGAGATGTGTAATTGCAAGATGATCTCATGTATGTAGCAATAACTTTTTTTATGCCCCCCCCCGTTGCAGTTTTTTGCATGCTGTCTGCTCTCTGTGTCCATTTGCTGCATGCTCTTCTGTGTTTTTGCTTGTCTCTCTTTTTGTTGCATCACCTTACTGAGTCAGCTATCTGCAGCACTTGGGGCCGGCTGTACTCTGTGGCGCTTGGGAGCAGGCTGCACTTCGCACCACCGGGGCTGGCGACTCTCCGCAGTGTGAGAGCAAGGCTGCCTTCACAAGGAGGCTCTGGGATGAGAACCCAGGGCCTCCCATATGGTAGACAGGAGCCCAACTGAATGAGCCACAGCTGCTTCTCTGTAGCAATAACTTTCAATTAAAAACTTAGAAAAATGTATATTTTAGTAGATGATAAAATCCTCTAATTTGAGAACTGTAATATTAATAGGCTATCATAGAATTGTATCAATATAGTTTCATTCATTTTGCCCAAATTTTTCAAATGCTTTATTATATTAATTTCTCAAAATATTCTAATGATCTATATAGATCAGCTATTATTATTTCCAATAGAAGCTTAGAAAGCTTGGGTGTTTCCTCCTTTTTACATAACTGGTTCCTGGCTCAGCTCACAATAAACTCTACTACATTGCATGCACTTTTTATGTGGTGCATAATAAATAAGAAGCTGTAAATTTAGTGGATTATATTGATGGCTTTTATAATTTCTTATCACTAGATTTGGGGAACACATTTGATATATGGCTTCAACTGATACGATCATTTGTTTTTAAAAATTAACCTTGATGAATATATATATCCACATTGATTAATCCTTTCTTAAAAAAGTACTTCAACATGCACTGAAAATTATCTAAGTAGGGACAGTGTTATTTTAAAAAAACTAAAATTAAATATGAATACTATTAGGCAGGTACTTTGAATGTTCATATTTTGTCCAATGAGTACAGAAATACTATCTGGATTTGGTTGGTGAGGGTGGTGCATCAAAACTGCTATGACAGAAGGGGGTGATCAGGATGGTGTCAGAAGATGATCCAGGGTGTTGCCCCCCACACTGAATCTTTAAACAACTAGCAAAAACTGGCAGAGTCATTCCCTCAAAACTCTGGGAAAAAGTTAAAATGTTGCAGTAATTTAATGAGTGTTGAATCAAGGAAAGGAAGCATTATTATTAAAGGTAGAAGAAGCATGTGATACTCTTGTTGACCCCTTTCCTGCCCCTCCCTGATAAGGTATGGAGTCAGACTTCACTCCCAGTGTGTGACCCTGGCCTTACAGAGGGAGCAGAGTAACCATTCTTTGCTTACAGGGATGCTGTATATCAGTGCCAATCTATTGGGTGGCAGCATGAAAGACTGAACCAGGACATTTGCCTCTGAGTCACCCTCCCAGAACTTGCAGAAGGCAAAACTTGCTTGAAGACAGCTAAAGCAGTGTGAAAAACAAAGTCAAAGTGGTCTGGGGCAAAAGAGTACAAGTTTTTAGTCATATGATTGAACATTTTGGGGTGGGGATGTTTACTTCACAAGGAGTAGAAGGGTATTTGAATTCTTGGACGTGGAGGAATTCATAAAAGTAAAAGCCCGGGACAAGACAGGCTCAGAAAAGGAGGAGAGGACCCTGCACTCACTTTTCCCTGGTGCTAATCTTCTTGATAGGGTGGCTAAACTCTGAGGGAGAGTATGCAGTGCCAATTTGTAAAGCCTATGAAAGGTGTTTTGCTTTAGTTTGTTTTTGTTACCTCTTGGGACACAAGGAAATCTCTGTCATACCACTATCTGGATATAAACTTAAGGAAAAGAAAACACAGAGACTAAAGTTCAGTGTTAACATCTTAAAATATTAGAATGTATATAGTATTCAAGAAAATATTACAAGTCAAAGAAAAAGAGAGCTATGGCCCATCCACACTAAGGTAACCCAGAAACCATTAAAGTAAAAGATCAGATTTTAAACATATTATGTAAAGACTTAAAAAAAATCTTCAGTATTCTCAAGGTGATAAAAGAAAAAACAGAGAAATAATGAAACAATATCAGAAAATTATGAATGAGGAATGTAAGAATCTCAATAATGAGATATAAACTCTAAAAAGGAAACAAATAAATAATGGACTTGAAGATCACAATAACTGAAAGGAAAAACTTCCTAGAGGGTTTCAACAGCAGATGGAGTTAGGAGGAGAAAGAATCAGTGAATTAAAGATAAGACAATTCCAATAATTCTGGTGAGAAGCTGAAAGAAAAAAGAATGTAAAAAGTGAGCAGATCCTAATAGTTCTGTGACACAACAGCAAACAATATATGCATTATGGGAGTCTCAGAAAGAGAAGAAAGAGGGAAGTTGCCAGAGGCATATTCAAAGAAATAATGGTTGAAAATTTCTCAAATTTAATGAAGTACATGAAGATACAAATTCAAGAAACACAATAAACCCCAAACAGGGTAAACTCTAAAAGAACCATGCCCAGACACATAGTAGTCAAACTGTCAAATGCCAAGGACAAGGAGAGATTTATGAAAGCTTCAAGAGAAAGCAAATTGTTATGAAAAGGGCATTCCAACGTGATTAAGTGCTGATTTCTCATCAGAAATCATGGAAGCAAGAAGGCAGTGGGACATAATATTTAAAGTGATGAATGTAAACAATTGCCAGTCAACTATTTTATATCCAGTAAGGCTTTCAAAAATGAGAGACTAAGGCTTTCCCAGGTAAACAAAAATTAAGGAAGTTTGTCACCACTAGACATGCCCTAAAAGCAGTGCTATCAGGAATTCTATAGACTGAAAGGAAAGAACACTAGACAGTGAATAGCATTAACATAACAACATAAAGTTCTCTGGTAAAAGTAAACATATGGGAAATTATAAATGCTAGTATTATTGAATAGGATTTTTTGGTGTGCAACTATACTTTTTACTTTTTGCCAGAACTAAAATGCAAATGTACAAAAGTTATGGTAAATCAATGCTTTTGGAATACATTATATAGAGACATAATTTATAACAACTGCAACAAAAAAGTGGGGGAAGTGGAACAAAAAGATATAGGAACAATGAATGTGTATGCTATTGAAGTTCACTTAGTATCAAATCAAAGTTATTGTTATAGATTTAAGATGATAAATTTAAGTCTCATGGTAACTACAAAGAAAATATCTAAAAAATCAATACAGAAAATATGAAAATGAACTCAGAATGGTATACTATCTAAACAAAATCAAATTGCTATGAAAAGAGGCATTAACTGAAGTATTGAAGCTTAAAAGAGGTATAAGACAAAGACCAAAATGGAAGGTCCTTCACTAACAGTCATTATTTTACGTATAAATGGATCAAGCTCTCCAGTCAAAAGGCAGAGATTGGTAGAATCGTTTGTGTACAAGGGACTCATCTTAAATTCAAAGACACACGTAGGCTGAAAGTAAAAGTTTGGAAAAAATATATACTATGGTAATAGTAACTCTTAGTTTGCCAAACAGTGTAGATGCAAAGTATCAGAAATGGTATTTATTTGGGGCAAAAGCTTACAGTTCCAAGACCGTGAAAAGTCCATCTCAAGGCACCATAAGAGGTATTTTCTTACCAAAGTCAGCTACCATGTGATAAAGCAAGATGGGTGCCAATCTCTGTCATGGCCTTCACCTTTCTGCAGCTGTAGGCAAACCTGGCATATGGCCTGTCTCCTACCAGGCCTTCTTTCTCAGTCTCAGCAGCTCTGCTTTCTTCCCTAGTTTAGCTGTAAGCTATCAGGCATATGACTCTTTTCTCCATGGGCTTCAGCTCTTTGAGCCTCTCAGAGGCTTTTCTCCTTGCTGCCCAGCTGCAAGTGAAACTGGAGTCCCTTCTTTCACATGGCAGAGTCAAATATGGTGTCTCCCTTTTCTGTGTCGATGTCTTTCATTCTCTGTGTCTCCATTAATAGCTGATCCAAGCAGAGGAAAGAGACCCAGGCAGGCTCATGCCTCACTAACACATTTAATCAAAAGTCCTAAAGCAATCTTATCAAGTAATCTAACCAAAGGGCCCTCAGTTAGATTTAATTCAATCAAAGGGTAACACATCTACAGGAATAGATTAGTTTAAAAACAATCTATTTTGGGTTTCATAAAATAATTTCAAACTACCACAGTAACCAAAATAGAGCTGGGATAGCCATACTTACATAAGATAAATTAGACTTTAAGTCAAAATTGTTACAAGGAACAAAGAAACTCACTATATACCAGTGAAAGGGTCAGTGCACCAGAAGACATATTTGTAAACGCACCTAAAGGCAGAACTCTAAAATATATGAAGCAAATATGGACATATTCAAAGGGAGAAATAGTTCTACATTAATAGGAGAAATATTAAATACACTACTTTCAATAATGGATAGAACCCCAAGACAGAACATGGATAGGGAAATAGAAGACTTGAAGGATATTGCTAATCAGCTAAACCTAATGGACACAAATAAAACATTATACCCAAATAAGAGCAGAATACACATTCTTCTCTAGAGGACATACATCAGTCTTCAGAATAGATCATATGCTGGATCAAAAAACAAGTCTCAATGAATTTACAAACATTGAAATCATATAATTAGTTTCTCCTAAACTACAGTGGAATAAAGTCAGAAATTGACAGCAAGGCAGGATAAAAACTTTCACTTTTTATCAATGCATCAAAAAGTAAAGAGCAAGGAAATTAGGAAATATCTTGAGGCAAATGAAAACAAAACACTACATATGAAAAATTTTAGAAGGCTGCAAATGCAGTGCTAAAAGCTTGCATTGAAAAAGAAGAAAGATTTCAAATCAAAGACCTAACCTTATAACTGGAGGAGGATCCAGATAATAAGAATAAACTAAACCCTAAGTGAGCAGGAAGAAATAACAAAGACTAGAATGGAGATAAATGAAATAGAAAATTAAAAAAAAATAACAATAGAGGATGCATGCGAAACAAAGTTTAGTTCCTTGAAAAGATAAATAAAAATGACAAAACTCTAGCTAGATTGATACAATGAGGGGATACAGATCAGTAAATTCATCAATGAAATGGGGGTGGCATTACTACTCACCTTACAGATATAAAAATAATTATAAGAGGATACAATAAATAACTCTAGAGCAACAAATTAGATAGATGCAATGGACAAATTCCTGGAAACACAAACCACCTGTGCTGACTGAGGAAGAAATAGAAGATCTCTGTGGACCAATTACAATTAAATATATTGAATCAATAAATCAAAAACCTACTAACAAAGAAAAACCCAGTACCAGATAGCTTTACAGGTGAATTCTACCCAATATTCCAAGAACAATTAGTACCTGTACTGCTCAAATTTTATTTAAAAATTGAAAAGGAGGAAATACTTCCTAAAATATTCTATGAGGCCAACAGCACCCTTATATGAAAGTCAGAGACAGATCCCCAAAGAGATGAAAATTATAGACCAATATTCCCTGTGAATACAGATGCAAAAAATACTCATCAAAATACTAGCAAACCAAATTGAAGAGTGTATTAAAATAATGACACAATTATCAAGTGGGATTTATTTCAAGTTTGCAAGGTTGGTTCAATATAAGAAAATTAATTAACACAATACACCAAATTAATGAATTGAAGGAAAAAAAAAACAAAAAACCACCACTCATGATTGTCTCAATTGGGCAGAAAAGACATTTTATCAAATCCAACACCACTTTTTTGGTAAAAAATAGTCATAAACCTAGGAATAGAAGGAAATTTCTTCCACCTGTTAAAGGGCATATATGAAAATCCACAGATAACATAATTGTGAAAGACAGAAAGCTTACCCTCTAAAATGAGGAATAAGATAAAAATGCCAGCTGACACCAAGGTTATTCAACATTATACTGGAAGTTCTAGTCACCCAAGAAAAAAAAAATTTACCCAAATTGAAAATGAAAGAGAAACTTTCTCTATTTGCAGATGGCATGAGCCTAGATACAAAAAAAAATCCTGAAAAATGCACAACAAATCTACAAATTTAGCAAAGTGGTGGTATAAAAGATCAATACCCAAAACTTGGTAGTGTTTCTATACACTAGAAATGCACAATCTGAAGAGGGAATGAAGAAATTCCATTTCTAATAGCAATTAAAAGAACAATATACTCAGAAATAAATTTAACCAAGAACATAAAGGACTTGTACATGGAAAACTACAAAACATTGCTAACAGAAGTCAAAGACCTAAAGGGAAGGATATTCTGTGTTCATGAATTGGAAGATTAAATATAGTTAACATGTCAGTTCTACACAAATCAATTTATAGATTTAACATAATCCCAATAAAAATTCCAGCAGCCTTCTTTGCTGAAATGGAAAAGCCAATCATCAAATTTATATAGAAGAGTAGGGATAAGGGACCCTGAATAGCCAAACCACCTTGAAAAGGAAGAACAAAGTTTGAGGACAGACACTTCCAGATTTTAAAACTTATTATAAGCTACTGTAACAAAACAGCAAAGTTCTAGCAAAAGGACATATTTATAAACTAGTGAAATTGAACCAAGAGTTCAGAAAGAAATGATCATATTTATGGCCAATTCACTTTTGACAAGTGTGCCAAATCCACTCAATGGCAAAATAATAATCTTTCAACAAATGGTGCTGGAAGAACTGATATTCATATGCAAATAATGAAAGTGGCTCTCTCCCTCAGACCGTATATAAAAATTTACATCAAATGGGTCAATGACTTAAATATAATAACAAAAACTATAAAACTTTTAGGAGTAAACATAGGGAAGCATCTCCAGGATGTCATGATAAACAAGGTTTTTTAGATTTTACATGAAAAGCAGGAGCAACAACAAGAATAGATAAATGGGACCATATGAAAATTAAAACCTTTGTTCAGCAAAGCACTTTATCATGAAAGTAGAAAGACAGCCTAGAGAATTGGAGAAAATATTTGGAATCCACAAGTCTGATAAAGGTTTAATATATAGAATAAATGAAGAGACCCTATAACTTAACAAGAAAAAGACAAACAACCCAAAATAAAATGGGGCAATATTTTAATAGACATTTTTCCAAAGAAGATACAGAAATTTCCTCTAAGCACCTGAAAATATGCTCCACATTATTAGCCATTAGGTAAATGCAAATCAAAATTATAATTAGGTACCATTTCACAGCCACTGGAATGACTGTTGTTAAAAAAAGAAAAGAACAGAAAATAAGTGATGGAGAGGATGGGGAGAAAACTCTGTGGAGAAATAGAAACATTAGTCATTGTTGATGGAAATGTAAAATGGTACAGCTGGTTCAGTTTGGTGTTTCCTCAGAAAGTTAAGTATAAAATTCCTATATGATTCAGTAATTCCTCATTGAAGAATATATCCAAAACAATTGAAACCAGGGACACAAACATATTTTCACACCAATGTGCATTGCAGCATAATTCACAATTGCCAAAAGATTCCATCAAAAGATGAATAGATAAACAAAATACACTGGGATATTATTCAACATTAAAAAGTTACAAAGTTCTGAGATACGAACAACATGGATGAAGTCTGGAGACATCATGTTGAGTAAAGTAAGCCAAACATAAAAGGAGAAATATTTTACAATCTCACGGATATCGATTAAGTAGAATACGGGAATTCGTAGGGTCAAAAGTGAAATATAGGTTACCAGAGCCTAGGATGGGGATAAGGAAAGGGGAGTAATTGCTTATTTGATACAGAGATTCTGTTTGGGCTAATGGAAAAATTTTGGTAATGGATTGCGTTAATAATTACACAACATTGTAAATGTAATTAACATCACTGAATTATATATTTGAATGTGGTTAAAATGGGAAATTTTAGGTATCACATTTGTTATTAGAACACAATTTTAAAAATAAATATAGATCTGTACAAAACAGTGAACTTTAATGTAAATTATGTATGATAGTTAATAGTGTAATTATAATAGCAAGCTTTCATCAATTTGTAACAAAGTTAACACACTAATTCTAAATATTAATTACAGGAAAAACTGTGTGTATGAAGCAGAGTAAATGGGAACTCTATTTTCTACATGATTTTTCTTTAAACCTACAACTTTCCAATAAAAAAAAAACACATGAAAAACACAATGAGATACAATTTCTCACCCAGTAGAATAACTATAACCAAAAAGATGGATAATATAATGTTTCCAAAGATGTGATGAAATTAGAAATCTCATACACTACTAATGGAAATTGTGATGCATAGGTTAATGTGTCAACTCGGCCAGGTAATTATGCCCAGTTGTTTGGTCAAGCAAGTACTGAGCTAATTATAATACAAGGACATTTATGGAGCTTAACCACCAGTGAGTTTATTGCATAGATGGCTAATTACATCTACAATCAACCATGGAGATTACCATCAGCAATGAGTGACGTTTTACCTAATGAGTTGAATGCATTAAAGGGGGAAGTGATTTCAGCATTCAGAGAGAGTTTTCTAGCTTTACCTTGGACAGCCAATGTCTCCTGTTTCATCAAATACCTTCATCAGAGCCCCAGGTTTGCAGCCTGCCTGCAGAATTTGGACTCATGCATCCCCATGGTCAAGTGAAAGAATTTTATAAGATCTTTTGCTATTTACAGATATCTCCTGTTGATGTCATTTTCCTAGAGGACCCTGACTAATACAGTAATGTAAAAGGTTTTTACCTATACAAAGGAATACCACTCAGAAAAAAAAATACTGATAAATGCTACAACATAGATGAATCTCTAAATATGCAGTTAATGAAGCTCACCCCCAAAAAAATTTACTGTATGATTCTATTCATATTAAATGACCAAAGAAAGCAAATTTCTAGGGATAAAATGTGGATTAGTCATTTTATTAGGCCTGGACAGGAATGGGGAATGACTACAAATAGAAATGTTTCCTTTTATGGTGATAGTAATGTCCTAAAACTGATTTGTGATGATGGTTGTACAACTGTATAAATTTACTAACATTCATTAAATTGCACACTTAAATAAGTAAACTTTATAGTATACAAACTACCTCTCAATAATTTCATAAAAAACAAACTAACAAGCAAAAAGACTGCTATCATGTGTTTATTCTGGTACAATAAAGGTCTAGTTGTAGAAATTATGCTTATTTTTTTCCAGTGTGTCTTAAGTAACATGATATCGATACTTAGCACTTCATTACAAGTTATAATAAAGTAGCTTTCATTGTAAATATAGTAATATTTTATTATATTTTTTGAAGAGTCAATATTTGCCTTCCCTTGCAATTTCATAATCTCTTTTCTGAGTAAATAGGGCATTGAAAAAGAGTAGGGCAAAGGAGTTGAGTTTCTTACATTCTAGAAAATATTTATCATATTTATTGGGACCTATATGAGGGTTACCTACTTTTTCCCCAAATCTGATCTTCAAGAAATATTTGCCATTGTTACCACCATTTAAGGTTTACTCTTAGATAATTTTCAGAAGGTTGATGTGAATATGTGGTTCAAGAGTGCAAATGCATACAGGTAGCAGCAGATCAGGAAAGAAAATTAAATAGCCTGATTCCCTATCCTTCTGTATTAGTCATCCAAAGGAGTGCTGATGCAAAGTACCAGAAATCTGTTGGCTTTTACAAAGGGTAGAAGCATACAGTTACAAAGTCCTTAAGAATCCAACTCAAGGTACTGTAAGAGGTACTTTCTCACCCTGGCCTGTTGCCACATGTTGAAGCAAGATGGTAAGCTACCTCTGCCTGCTCACTACTTCCTTCTTCCTCTTAAGGTTCTGTGGGCCAGCTTTTTCTGATCTCAGCTGTAAACTGGCATAAACTCATTTCTCTTCCCAGGGCTTTAGCTTTTTGAGCCTTCTCCCTTCTGTCACATGGCAGGACTGAAATCACCAAGTTTTCTTCTTTTCCGTATTTAGTTCTGTTTGTCTTGAGTGAGTGTTTGTTTCTTTCAGTCCACCAAGGGGGCAGGGACTCAACCCTGAGTTATGTCTTACTGACATGGCCAAATCAAAGCCCTAATCTTCATTTAATCACGTAAATGTAAAACTTTTGAATTAAATACAATAAAAGGGTATTGTGACCAGAGAAACAGACCAGTTTACACACTTAATATCTTTTTTGGAATTCATAAATAATAATAAACTACTACACTCAACCCTCTGAATTAAGAAAAAAAAATACATTACAATATTAAAAAAAAAAATACAACCTTAAACCAGTAACAATGTTACATACAAAAATCACATCACAATCAGTATAGAAATACAGTTTGTCTTGGGACAATGTCCCTTCTGGCTGTATATTTGTGAAACTTACAAGACAATTTCTCTGCTTCCATATAGAAAGGGATAAAGGGATAAACATCAGCATTACCATAAGGAAAATTTGGGAGGGAAACATGAGTTACTGGTCCCCAACAGTTCTGAAAACCTGCAGGGCATACTTGATTAGATTTCAAAATCATTCTTAAAATGATGGTTTCTTCTACCTGGGGCCTCATGGGAGCCTATCCTTTACACAGGCTTGCCCAATGGCCATTTTCTTGGTTCCAACCTCATCAAGCATCTGGGTGTTGACAAACTCCAGATCTCATCCTCCACGAACACAGTGATGATGACCACTCTTTCCCCAGTCTCTGGGGTAAGGTATCAATCTCCTTAGTACAATGAGGTGGGGGTAAGATCTCCCTAATCTCTGGTGTACAGGACCAACCCTCTCAGAAGAGTGAGTTGGCAACCAAATCTATGGGGAAGAGGCCCATACCTCTCAGAGTAATGAGGTATCAACCTCACTCTTCCCAACCCTTGGGGAATATGTTTTACTCTCTCTGTAGCCTAGGGCATCAAAACTCTCCCTAAAGAGAAGGCTGGAACATTCACCCTCTTCAAATGCTGGGGCAAACTCATGTTCTCCATACACATGATAGGGTCCCTCTCTTGGCCCAAGGAGGTGTTTTAATTCCAGACATCAGTTTCCATTTTTCTCCTCTTAAAGCCTTTTTCTCTTCCATCTCTCCCCTCTCTGTCACTTTTAGTCCAGACTAACAGTGGTTTTGTTCATACACCTCTCTCAAAAAACTTGCTGGTTTAGAATGCAGGAAGCAGGCATCCAAGTCATCAGACAGTAAGACTTTCCACAAGTCTTTCCTAGATCATTGCATTTTCAATCCTGGTTTACAAGTTCCAAGTTTAGTTAATCCTCTAACGGGGCATTATCATCTGGGGGCTAGATTTCCAGAGGCTTGGAATTTCTGGAATCAGTTTCTGGTTTCTTTGTGTCCAACAATTCAGTTCTCAGCATATCTCTTTCATCTAGCATTTTGCTATAAGCTTGTGAGAAGAATCCAGGCAGCATTCTCCAAGTTTACTTTGGAAAGCTCTTCAGCTAAATGTTCAGCCTTGTCATTTTCAAATTCTGCCTTCTGTATAACATCAGGAGTCAATCTTGTTAAGTTCTCTGCAACTTTAAAATATGGATCAACTTTCCTCTAGTTTCCAATAATAGTTTCATCATTTCTTAACAGAAATAACTTTAGGCTCCATATTCCTACCATCAGTTCACAGCAATCTAAGCCTTTTCTATGAAGCATCTCACAATTTCTCCAAAATATACCCCTTACCTATTTATAAAACTGTTCCAGAATTTTTGTCAATTACAGAGCACAAATCCACTCTACTGGTACCAAATTTTGTTATAGTCAAAGAGGTGCTGAGTCAATGTTCCAGAAATCTGTTGGCTTGTATAAAGGTATTTATTTGGAGTAGAAGTTTACAGTTACAAAGCCCTAAAGAGACCAACTCAAGTACCATAAGAGGTACTTTTTCATCCAAGTCTGTTACCATGTGTTGAAGCAAGATGGCAGGTGATCTCTGCCTGGTCTCTTCATCCTTCTGCCTTTGAAGGGTCCATGAACCAGCTTCTTCCAATCTCAGCTGTATGTTGGCATATGTTCATCTCTCTTCTTAGGGCTTTAACTGTTTAAGCCTTCTCCTTTCTGTCACATGGCAGGACCTAAATGACCAAATTCCCTCCTTTTCCATATTATGTTGTTGTCTTTTTGAGTGAGTATATGTTTCTATCAGTCCACCAAGGGGACAGGGACTCAATCCAGAGTTATGTCCTACTAACATGGCTGAATCAAAGTCCAAATCTCGATTTAAAGGTAAAACCTTTGAAATTAATACAATCAAAGGGTATCACACCCAGAGGAACAGACAAACATAATATCTTCTATGGAATTCATAAACAATCTCAATCTGCTACACCCTCATAGCCTTCTGTTCCCATGGCCAATGTCCTGATGAAGTGAACAATTCCTTTGTTTCATATATATCATTTGGAACACAGTAATTATTCTCATATACTAAACTACCCAGGGTATTTGTCTACTTGAAATAACTATATCCCAACTAAGAGCAAAGAGCTGAGAGTTTTCCACAGAGTAATCCAGCTTTGATGGCAATGGGAAAAGAAGGTATGGTCAGATTTCTGGTTCCCCAAATCATCAGTGACTACATGTTTTCTGCACAGTCACAGTTAACCTCTTTTGCTCCCTATACTTCCCTGTCCAATACATACAAAGTCACTTCCCTCAACTATTCAGATCATTCAATGAGTATACATGGATCCCAGTTATCAAGAGCATTGGGGAATACAAAAGAAGTCACTCTCTAGTGTCCAAATGTTTAGGCGGGTGTTTATGCATAACTGGTGGCCCTCTTTAACCTTGTTCTGATGTAGCATAACAAACAAATAGGACTGCCTCACAGGAGAGAAGCAATGCCACATGGACATAATTTATAAGTTAATTAGCACAGTCTCTGTGGCCAAGTAGTGACAGCTGTGACACCTGCTTTCAGGGAAAAAAATGAAAAAGAAGAGCGAGCAGCAGAGGTCAGTTCCTTCTCAAGGGAGATTTGTAGTCACACACAGGTCATACTGGTTGGAGTATAAAATAGCATTTTGGGTAAAACAAAATGTCTTTGAAAGGCAAAGTACAAATTAGAATGCAAATAAAAAACTCAAACAAAATCCTCCAACCAAATGAATAGGCAAATTCCTAAATAGGCCTAGTGGCAGCTTTTGCATATGAACAGTTATTTACAACATTAAAATGCTTTTCATATTTTTTCAAAGCCATCCATTTGCCTAATATATTATATTATTTATGTGTTCTATAAACTTTCTTTTTTTAAACCAGGATAACCATTAAACTGGCTAAAGCTTTATACAGAAAACATCAGTCACGGAGGGCAGTAGTTTATAGTAATATGCTAAATTTGTTTGGTTTTGACTAAAAAAAATGCTCCCATTAGAATTCTGAGTTGTTTGTTTTGATTCAGATAGGATGATCAGAGAAAAAGCGTTAATGTAATACTGACTATAATCAATTGCTACCTCTCCGGGTTGTGAGAATTCAGTGTCTCTTTGTACACTCTTAAAACCAAACCAGCAAACAAGAAATTGAAACCTATGCAAATTTTGATCAGTCCTTGCTCCTTTCTTAAAATTCTGGGGTGGACAGGAAGTGTATTGGGGAACACTCTCGAGATACCTTTGTGGGAGGGAAGGGAAGCTTGAGTGTGAGGAGTGAGAAGATGAACTGCAAAGCAATTGCAACCTAGGTCCCAGCTAATCCCATGGATCGGCTCTGAGAGGTTTCCAAACTGAGGTTGGCCCTTTGGGTCAGATTCCTCTGAGATTACCCAAGTCATCTAATCTCATATATTTTTAAAAATGATATTCTATGGAAATTTAAAGTCATTAAAATATCAAAATTAGACTTTTGGAAGTTTGCTTCATTAATAAAATGACTTAGAACCAAATTGTTCATCTAGGACAGTAGGTATCAGTCTCTGGACCAGCAGAATCAGCATCACCTGGGAACTTGCTAGAAAGGCAATTTCTTGGTTCCAACTACTGACCTACAGAATCAGAAGATCTGAGGATGGGGTCTAGCAATCAATGATTTAACAAACTCTCTAGGCAACTCTGATACATGCTAAAATTTGATAACTATTGACCTAAAACTTTTCACACCATTAATTAGAATAAAACGACCATTCAAAATGATTCAGAATCATATAGTGGGGGGTTGGGACTATGAAATAAGTAGAATCATATCTACAATTAAATTTTGTTTTCTGTGGATTTTACTCAGATCTTTCTTGACCATCTGCTTGTTTGACCTGGTTGCTGCCTCCAAGCAGGTAACATCTGGATATCTGGTCTGTGATCATCACACCTGTGACAAAGATGATACCTGTGGTTTGTCCAATTACATTCTACATAAGCTCTGAGCAGGAGAAGCATATCATTTCACTTAGATGGACAGGAAGAAATAAAAAATCTTAAGAATGACTAGGATTTCCACTTCAGCAAGCTTCAACAAGATCAGGAAATAACTTGTCTGGAGTTCTATGATGACAATTCTTTCAAGATGCTTATCTATGAGACCATTCGAAGAATAGTTTAGGGTGGAAAACTTATCCTAAATGTTTCTACCCAACCCTTCTCTTGTTGAAACATCCCTTCCTGTCTGCTATTTGAACGTGTTTTCTTCTAGTATAATATAGCTAGAGGACCATCGGCTGAGGCTGAGGCCTCATTTCCACAGAATGGAGTGTGGACAGGGAAGAAATAGTACCTTTGTAGTGCAGAAACTTGGCAGATACTACCTAAACTAAGCAATCAAAGTTCATATCACCTGTGGTAAGCTGTGTTGATAGCATGTGCCAAGGTCCTTCATCCCTGTGACTGTGTTCTTATCAGTCAGGACCTGCTCAAATGTGACCTCCTTAGGAAAGATTCTGGGGAACTTATCTAAAATAATTTCCCACTCCATTAGAATACCTTTCTTCTATTCAAATATCTATTTTACTTTCTTCATAGCCTAATCCATTTCTGAAATTGTTTTCCTTCCCTCCCTCTCCTTCACTCCTCTTTTCTTTCCCCTCCTCTACACAGCCCACCTGCCTCATCTATATGTGTGTGTCTGTTTAGTTAAATTTAAATATTTCCTCACTAGAAAGAAAGCGCCAATAGAGTAAACAATTTATTTGCCTTGTTCTTCAATACCTGCCCAGGATTTAAAACAGCACCTGCCACATATTAGGCACTAGGTCAACACATTTTTTTTTTTAGCCGTAATTGTCCTGAACACTTGGAAGCAGCAAATAACAAAGATTGAATCTGAGCTCAGTTTTACTGCCAAATCCACGATTTCTTCATCAAGCTGCCATACATATAATAGCTTACATATACTGACTTGCTGTGTGCTTGAGTGCTTTACATATTGTTGAATCTTGACAATTAGATTTGAAAAATTAGATTCAGCTATTGTTTTCCTGATTTTATAGATGAGGAAAATGAGGTTCACATAGAGTAAACAATTTCCCTAAATTTACAAAACTAGCAAGTTGCAGGATTGTCTGAATTACACACTAGGATCCATAACCATTTTGACAGTAGCATTCAGATTTTGGTTGCACCTGATTCACCTGGGGGTGCTTTTCTAAACTTCAGATTCTCAGGCCCTATGTGTAGAGACTTCCATGCAACGGGAATAGTGTGGGACTTAGTGATCCATATTTTAATTCACTCCAGGTTTTCTAAGGCAGGAAGTCCAAAGACTGCATTTGCTAAAACTTTGATGGAGGAAAAACTATGCTGATGCCAGAGTTTTACAGTTGTTGGGAAAAGATGGATGAATTTTATAAAATTCCCTACCTAGTTTCTGATTACATGCAAGTAAAGATGCAATTCGTTTAATGAGTCACAAGACAACAATCACTCTTCCCTATGGCCTTTCAGGCAAGATCAGATCAAGACTGGTTCTGACTAGCCTGTGGGGACAGATGAGATCAGAGCCTGAGTGTGTCTGACCTGCTTCGGGGACAGTAAGGCACCTTTCTGATGGAATGAATGGCTCTTCATACAGAAAGGTGATAGAGAGGGGGTTAACTGATGGGTGACTCCAGGCTGTAGGAACAGAGGCCAAGTTTTAATCTTAGTAGAAGTCTTGCCAGTGCCGTACCTGCCTTTTGACAGGAATACTGCAGCTGCTTGTACTCAGGCCTTAAATTGGAGAGAGGGAAAGGCAGTGTCTGTCATTGGTTGATGATGGATTTTCATCAGTTCTTACCAAACTGAGTAGCTCAGACAACCTGTTGAAATAAATTTAATGCTATTTTGAAAAAAAAAAAGAAGAAAGAAAGTAGATTCATTTTTGACAGCTAAATTTAATCCTGTGTGAAAGTAAAGCAAACATAATTTGAAGTGCCACAAGAACTTTAAATCTCTCCTGGAATTTTCTTTTGGATGCATTTTCCTCTCATTCTATCATGCCTTTATTTCTTTTCCTGAATCTTGTTTACTATTTCTTGTGACTTTGGTCCCATCTGGAACATTTCCATTTCCTCTGGATATTAACAAATACTACCCCACAGTTAGCATCATACATTTGTGTGTGTGTGTGTGTGTGTGTGTGTGTGTGTGTGTGTGTGATTGTCCCTCTGAATGTCCTCCTCTGGGATTTCATTCTGCTGCTTTGAAAGAAGGTCAGCTAAACTCCAAGTAGGTTCAATGTTGCTTCAGGTATTTCTTCCTCCCTAATGTGGCTGACAAAGAGCAGAGCTATATAGTCACTCCTTTGGACCAGCATTTGATCACTCAAAATGGATTTTTCTGTTTGCTGCTGTGATAGTGAATATGATGGCAGATAATTGTCTTTCATATCCCTCCCTTCTAAAAGAAGATATCCATGCAAGTGCATTCTCTGTGTTGATATTAAAAATATCTTTTTTTGTAAATGCAAAATTAGTGAAGTTAATTGGCAGGCTAGCAAAATACATATCAAGTCCAAGGAAGATAATTGCTATAACTCATAATCTTACTACCTAGAGGTGACTATTGCTAATATTTCATCAGTCATCTTTGTAGTCTTTTGTTCTATTCATATATTTATATGTCAACATATATAGAAACATTTTTATTTCAAAAGAACCATACTTTATATTAAATTTTATAATCTATTTTTCTGACTTTAAATATTATAACAACATTATTTTTGATAAGTTCATATTACTTAGTTATATATTATGCTCTTGAAAGTCTGTTGCTGAAAATGTGATATTTCATTGTTTTGATTTTATATTAAAAATATAGGAATAGGATCTAACAAATACTTTTTGTTGAGGTATATATATATATATATATATACCATATAGATTTTTTCCTTTTATTCATTTATAGTTTTCCACTATTCCCAATTTTGTCTGTTAGTGGTTTTCAAAGTGTGGTTCCCAGACCAGCATTAGCAGCATAACCTGGGTATTATTTTTAAGACATTATCAGACCTCATCTGAAAACCTACCAAATCAGAAACTCAGGGTGGATGGAGTGCAGTCTGCATTTCAGCAGCCCCTCTAGAAGATCCTAATTCATGCTAATGTGTAAGAACCACCGCTCTAAAGTGATTAGAGAGACCTCCCCATCTGCCAGGGCCTCCTGTGAACATGTACTTCTGCTATATGCTCGAGTCCTGCAGGAGTACTGTGATATAGAGAATACAGATTTTCTAGGAAAATCCAACTTTGTCACAGGTCTCAGAATTTTTGGCTAACCCTGGAAACAGCAATTTTTTCCACAGGTTTTCTGGGTCCTTGTATTTTTTACATCTAGAATGATTGGCTTTTGCTATTTCATCTGAAGGATCACACTTAACCTCCTCGATTTTCTCCTTGCTTTATTTACTCCTTCTTCCAAGACAGTCTTCATTTAATCACCAGTTTTATTTTTCCCCTAAATGTGTAACACATGAGTGATTACTCCTACTTAAAAGACCATCAGTTGTCACCTGGTCTCTTGAATCAAATACAGACTCATCAATATGACCTTTAAGACCCTCACAGCCTGGTCCTTTGACTCTCATCTCCCATTCTGCATCCATTCAGATTCCACTTCTAACTGCATTTAACAGTTTTGATTCCCTAAAGAAGCCTTCCTTTTTCATGAATCCATTATTTAATACCCTCAACCTGAAAAATTCTTCCAGAACTTTATCATATGGAGATATCCTATTCTTACTCCTGGACTCAGGACAGATGTCACCTTCTTTCTGAAGGTTTTTCTATTATTCCTATCCATTATAATTATATAAGTGGCACTTTATTTATACCTCAATATGAATTTCTCTAACTGTATAGTAAGTGATTTACCACTTTTTTCCTATCACTTGCCATGAAAGTATGGATCAGATATTATCTCTCCAAATCTTTTTTAAACCAGTTCTAGCAAAACATATTAAGAAACAATACAATTCACCTAAACTGCACAATCAATGGCATTTGGTTTAATCAGATTTGCTCATTCATCACTTCAGTCATATCTTTGAAAATCTTGATATAGTACCAAGCACTTAATAGATGTTCAGTAATTGTTACATAGCTTGAATGAATCATCAATATACAAAATTCCCAGTATGCACAAATTATATTAATGTCAAACATTTAGAAAGTCATGCAAGTTAATTTAGTATTACTGAAAATCTGAACGAGAAAGGACTATTAAAACGGGGCCAATGCAAAATGTAGTTGATAAATCAAATAATTATTTGAAAAAAATTGGTAGAAAATGATTTGACAGCTCAATGTAGATTTGGTGAATTGCTCTTGTTTGTTTTATTGCTCTGATTTTCCTCCAAAAACCCAACAAACTAAAATTATTTTGGACTCACTTTTGGCTAGAAAGTAAAATTAGTATAAAAAATTCTGCTGTACAATAGAGATGATTATAAGGCAATAGTATTGTTAGAAATAGAAGCCTGAGAGTTTTTTTTAAACAACCTTCTCTTTTCTAAAGAAGGCCTTATTAATTGCATAAAGCTTTGCATAGATAATTTCAGAGTCCTGCTAAAGCCGACAGGATCTACTCTCATCTCTTTACTTTTGATTATTAAGATTTTATAGCCTCACTAAGCTACTGTGGACAGTCTGTTACTCCCTGGCATCAAGAAATAGCTGTTTCATCACATTCCCCATTATATAGGTCTTGCATTGAGGACCACAAATTCTGCATCCCATCTTACCCAGTGATTTATGGAAACAGCAAACATGTGGAGGTAAAATTTGAGGCAGTTCAATATTGAGGGAGTTTCTGCTACATCAAGCTGTCCTAATCCCTTTCAATTCAAGATGTTCACATGAAATGCAAGGACCCAGGGCAAGAAGAAGGGACTTCATAACAATCAGAATGCCTGACATATTTCAGTAGTTATGCTTCCCACAGAGCACTATTCAAAGAGAATTAATTTAACAGCTGGATATATTTTAATGTCAAACAAGATTCTTACATCTCAGACTCACAAACTAAGCAATCATTAGGATTATGGAAAGCATAGAGACTACTGTTCATCTCAGTTTGGAAAAAGTAAATGATCAGGCAAATTGCATTGTTTCAGTGATTTGCCTGGAATTTGCATGGGCAAAGCTCTAAGAAATACATTATCTGGATTTGCATGGTACATTTACTCATTCAATATATTTGTGCCCATTATTTATTCATTTAAAGTATGCATTGGGGGTCTGTTATGTGCCTGGCACACTTGTGTGTGCTGGGGAAACACTAGTATACAAGTCAGCAAAACTTCAGTCCTTGTGGAACCTACATATTCTAGTGAAGTGGAACAGAAAATAAACAAGTAAGCAAATACATAATTTAGATAACTTCACAAAGTAAATAACAGGAAAAATAAAGGCAGGTGATGAGATGGCAAATGACATGCACGAAGCTGTAGCTTAAAATTGAGTGGATGTGATACCTTAAGCAAGCAAGTGGAATGTGTTAGGAGCATGTGCATATATAGTTGTTGGAACATAAAATAAAAACCTCACACCCAATTTTGGGAGCTCAATGTAGTCTTGACCAGGGAAAGGAAGGGGAGAAGAGTGGAATGTTAAATAGTTTGGTATGGGAGACAGAGATCTGGATCATTTCAAGTTGGCTGATTATAACTGCATTTCAGAAATATCACTATATACAGTAATGTGTACAGATGCTTGGCAAAAGAAATGTACTAGCCACATTAACTCTAAACTCCCAAATGTTCATCAACAGTAGAAATAAACAAGTACATTTTTGTTATATTCACGTAAAATGGAATAGTATACAACATCAAAATGTACAAACTCCAACTATATGTGATAATACAAATAAACTTTGTAAATATATAATGGAATAGAAAACAACTATATTAGGTACTATAAATAGGTAGCATAAGCATATATATATATGTAAGAAAGATTGTATGTAAATATGTATTAACTTTGAACTCCAGGAGGGCCTCTGGGGTGCATGTAATGCTCTGTTTATTTATCTGAATTCAATGAACTTCATATTCCACTAAACAAAAATATTCAGATATATTTAGGTTGGGTCTAAATATTGATAGTAGGGATCTTTTTTTCTTCAGTTTTTGAGAAATATCCATTTAAGGCCTGCTTTAAGACTCCTCACTGATGTTAAGGAATATATTAGTCAGCCAAAGGGGTGCTGATGCAAAGTATGAAAAATCTGTTGGCTTTTATAAGGGTGTTTATTTGTAGTAAAAGCTTACAGTTAACAAGGCCCTAAAGAATCCAACTCAAAGTTGCTTTTTTTTAACCGAAGTCAGTTTAAAGTATTAAAGCAAGATGGCAGGTGATCTCTGTGAGGGTTCAGCGTTCCTGTCTCTCAGCTATAGGATGGCATAGGGCTTATATCGTTCAGGCTTTCTCAGCTGCTCAGCTGCAAACTATCAGGTGAATGGCTCATCTCTCTTCCCAGGGCCACAGGATCAAATTTCTCTCCTCTGCCAGGTCTATGGAGTGCTCTCTTTCTCTCTTCCTTCTCTGTCTTCTTGAGTTACTGTCCATTTAAGTCATCCCAGCAAGGGGCAGGGACTCAATCTGAGTCATGCCTTATTTATGTGGTTGAATCAAAGCCCTAATCTTAACAGGGAATTTAATCAAGGCATGTCAGCTATAGCTAATGCATTCAAAGGATATCACACCCAGAGAAATGGATAAATTTAGAAACAGAATCTCTCATTTTGGGGATTCATAATCTCAAACTGCCACAAGAGGTATTAAAACTTTTGGCAGGATATCAAATTTTTTAAAAAATAGCATAAAATACTCCTTCAACATTATCTAATCACAAATAATATAACATGGATTTTTCAAAGACTGTTTGTCCTAACTTGGGTCAGCTCCAGGTCAGAGGGCGTGGCATGAACCAACTGTTGCCCAGAGACTTCCACATTTCAGAGATTCCATCAAGATTTTCTTCACATGCATCCTGAGTGAAAACTGAGGATTTCTCAGACTCTGTATGACAGATTCAGGTATAGAATATGTACCAAGACCCAAAAAAGCGACATTTCCAGAGACTTCCAATTGGCCCTGCAATTAAAAGGGGAAACCTGGGGCTACCCTCAGTGCAAAATATCAAAACAGGCAAAGCATTTATATGGCTGGTAAGTAGGGCCTTCTCCTGAAAGTGTGTTAAAGTCATCTTTAGAGATTCACCTCTTTATAAAAGTGGAACATTAAAGCTATTGTGGAAATCTCATAGTACCCAAGGGATACTGAGTCTACTACTTCGAAAAGAGAAGTGTCCAAACATTGCATGTATAGACAAAATCTTGGATAATTTTTCTGTGCCTTGTAAAACTATAATCCAAAACCTTTCCAACCAAATTGCCTACTTTTTTAATGGATAAAATACAAATTATTAGAGCTCTTTTTAAAAAATTGATAAACAAACTAACATATAAATAATATTTACCTGCAAAGAAAATTTTACCTAAAGCACCCATCTTCATTCAACCTGCACATCCAACAAACCTGGGAATATAAAACATTAGTAACTAGCAACAAAAGGAAACTGAAGTTTTTTAATCCATTTCCAAGTTAAAAAATAAAAGATAATACTTCAGTAGATCAACAGTTTCTTGTATTAGGAAATGGATCCAAAAACAGTAAACAAATCATGCTTCTAGTGTAACTGACGTGTTTATATTCACAAAACTTCCTGTATTTTCTTGACACTATTATCAACCATAAAAATAATATAATCTACCCCCCTCCCATATGGCTAATATTTCCTTGTTACCTTTGAAATTAATAACAGATTTGGTATCTCTTTTGAATTTCTTACATACACTTCACCAATAGCTAATTGGAACTTACTTCAAAAAAAGTCTCCCTTTGACAGTCTCTTAAAAAACTAGTCAGTCAGGAACTGCTATGCTGAAGACTCATCAAAGTTTCCTTTCTAGCATTCTCAGTGACTTTACCCCTCTCCCCACCTGGCCTCTTACCAGAAACCTTGGGACTTCCAAGTCAAGCTTGCTCATACTCTGCTATTTCCAATTCTCAGTCTTCTAAATGTCATCCAAAGACCTAAACTCTCACAAATAGTGTCATGTCTTGATTAATCATTTGTTAATTGAGAGCAAAGTGCTATATTTTCTGGTGGAGTAAACCAAAATAATCAGATGGCTTGCATGTTGTTTTCCCTGTTCTGGGCCAGGTTTGGTGGATTGATAAAACAGAAGCTTAGAGTTCTAAGAGCAGCAATCAATATTAGGCCCACACTCAGCACATGTGTGGCAACAAAAAGAGTAAAAACTTGAAAATTATTCTAAAAGGGAGGTTAGATAAAATGAAAATGGGAATTCATTTTTACGCCTAAAATATTTTCAGCAAATGCTATAAAATGTCGGCCTTGAATAGCATCTGGTATATAAAAGGGCCTATTCCATTTGGTGTTCAATAAAGTTTAATCATTTGTAATTAGATATTAACAGTGTGGGAAGGGTTACGTTTAATTTTCACAAAGGGGAAGCCAGAGCCGGCTCTGCTGTTTGAGAAGGTAGGGTAGAGGTTCTAGTGGCTTTGGCTTGCCAAGAATTTGAAAAGTGGCACCAAAACAAGGGAGGCCAATGGTGAGTTCTGGGGGCAGGGCCAAAGCAAGAGGGTCGATGGTGAAAAGTGGGGGCAGAGCCAATAGTGAAGATGGCACCAGATTTGAAAAGCAACGCCTAACTGCCCAGCCAGCCAGAGTGTAGGGAAAGTGGGAACAGCGACTGAGAGCAGGAATCTGGGAACTTAGATAGACAATTTGGATAGGTTGTAACCCCTGAAATACCCAATCAATGGGGAACAGGGGAGGGACCTGCGTGTTAGGTTTAGGGTATAAATGTCTGTGTTTCTTGCTGTTTGGCACGTCAGCCATTTAATCCAGTTCGTGCATCCATTCTTGCAAGATCATTAACAAAATTCTTTTCTCCTCCATAATCAGGTGAGCTTTTATTTTGTTACAGGTGCAACTTTCTTTCTAACAACAGTGCTCCTGAATTATTGTGGTTGTCCAAAGGACAATTGAATGTTAGCTGGTATATTAGTGAGCAAAAGTGGTGCTGATATAAAGTACCAGGAATCTACTGGCTATTATAAAGGGTATTTATTTGGGGTAGATGCTTACAGTTAGAAGACCCTAAGAATACATTTCAAGGTTGTTTTCTCACCAAAGTCAGTTGCCACATGTAGAAGCAAGATGGTAGCTGATATCTGCCTTGTCTCTCAGGGCTTCCTATATCCGTCTCTGGCATAGGGCTCTTTCTTTCTGGGCTTTCTCAGCTGCTTAGCTGCTCTGTTTTCTTCAGCTGCAAACTATCAGACAAATGGCTTATCTCTCCTACTCTGGTTCCAGGATCAAAACTGACAAAGTTCTTTCCGTGTTTGTGTATCTTCTTGAGTGAGTGCCCATTTATATCAGCCCACCCAGAGGGCAGGGACTCAACCTGAGTCATGCCCTACTGACATAGTTGAATCAAAGCCCTAAATTGATTTTATCAGGTAAAAGTAAAACCTTTCAATTTAATACAAATCAAAGGGTGTCAACCCAGAGGAATAGATTCATTTACAAACATTCTTTTTCCTTTTGGGATTCATAAATAATCTCAAACTTCCACAGCTGGTTCTTAAGAAATTATTACTTTTGATGTTAGATTTTCTTATCTGTGTGGAAGTGACATTACTCTGTATTGGTTGATATTGTTTTCATCTGCCTGACATGCATCCTTCTTCTGTGAGCTACACCTCTGAGTGCCTCTCAATCATAACCTCAACCCCTCCTTCCCAGACACAGGTATGGACCAGTCTAGGCCAGTCATACTACCCCATCCACTGGCAGTAACTTCTGGTTTAAGTGTGGGCACAAGAACCAAGCAAGTCTTGAGGCCTGTACCTGGAAAGAAATATGGACACTAGGGGAAAAAAGCAGATTGATACACACTTGGATTGATGCAACAGCCATACTCTCTACCACATGGAGAACTTGATTTGAAGTAAGAGAAAATGAGAGAAGCACAGATAAGTAGAAAGAAGAGCTGGACAGAACCCCTATTCAGACTAATCTGCTATTTAAATGAACGAGTCTCAAAAAAATAATCTTTTGGAGTAGGATGAAACTTCTGTGGTTACCAATAATATTTCAAGGTAGCACATTATTTTTTTATCACTCTTATTGTTCTTCAATATTATCAAAGTTTATTTCTTGTAACTTGTGTCTTCATCAGCTCTCCAGAATCATGAAATGAGCTAATTCTATCCATTCTATGACAGCCCTTTATGTATTTAAAGATATCCTGCACTCCATGAGCCTTATATTCCCTAAGCTAAATAGATCACTTAGCTTTATGAAGAAGGAAAATGCTGACTGGAATTGAAGAACATCTGATCCAGCATGACAAATCTTCTGCTCCTATGAGGATTTCCTACCAGATTCTATTAGATTCCTAGGGCTACCATAACAAATTACCACAAAGTTGCTGGCTTTAAATAATGTTAATTAATTTTTTCCCAGTTCTGGAGGCAAGAATTCCAAAATCAAAGCATCGACAGGGTCATTTTCTCTCAGATGGTTCAAGGGAAGAACCTGTCCTTGCCTCTCCCGAGCTTCTGGTGGTGGTCAGAAGTCCTTGGAATTCCATGGTTTGTAGCTGCATCACTCCAATCTCTACCTTCATCTTTTGATGGCATTTTTCCTGTGTAGATTTCTGTTTCCATGTCTCTTTCTAAATAATACGCTCTTAAATGAAGTTTGAGAACTGAAGTGAAGTGTGAGAAAGGTAGTATACATAAAGCAAAAGAACATCATTGGCAAGAGGGAAAATAATATGAAATAGTGTCAAGAGCAGTATAAGGCTCATTTTTTATAAAGAGTAGATAGAATAAAGTAGCCAAGCAAAGACTGATGAATTCAACAAAGTTCTGTCACCAACAGGAAGTGTTAGGAGGAGTCAGTGAGGAATAAAATCAGTAACAAATTAAAAATAGAAGCATGAAACACATTCGACAAACACCTGTATTTCAGAATTTTTATGGTAATCAATTGGCAGGCAGAAAATCCAACTTTGTTATAAAAAGAGTTAAGCTGGAAAGAAGAAATGCAATGAAATTTAATATATCAACATATGAAGATCAGTTGAAATAGGAAAAATTTATTCTTACTGGTAATTTAAACCAAAAAAGTAGAGTGATTGTTGTGGGTGTGGGAGCAAATTTTTTTCTTTTTTTGGAAAGATTTATTATTTATTTATTTATTTATTCCCCTCCCCCCTCATTGTTTGCACTCACTGTCTGCTCATTGTGTGCTTGTCTTCTTTTTAGGAGGCACCAGACACCAAACTGGGGAATTCCCATTGGGAGGGAGGCATCCAACCTCTTGAACCACCTCTGCTCCCTACTTGTTGTGCCTTTCATTGTGTTTCTTTGTTGTGTCTCTTTGGTGCATCATCTTGTTGTGTCATCTTGTTGCATTAGCTTACAGCGTCAGTTTGCTGCCTTGCTCGTCTTCTTTAGGAGGCACCAGGAAGCAAACCTAGAACCTTCCCGGTAGTAGGTGGGTGCCCAAATGTTTGATCCACATCCATTTCCTGCAAGTTTCTTTTGAATGACACTATGACACTGTCCCAAGCTCCAATTATGTTTCTTTTTTCTTTTTTTAATATATATTTTATTTATTTTTAAAAGATTCTTAGATTATATAAAATGTTAGATAACAAAATATAAGGGATTTCCATATGTCCCACTCTCCACACCTCCCACTTTTCCCCACATTAACAATTTCTTTCATTAATGTGGTACATTCATTGCAATTGATGAATACATTTGGAGCATTTCCACTAAGCATGGATTATATTTACATTATAGTTTACAATCTCTCCCACTCAATTCTATAGGTTATAGCAGGATATATAGTGACCTATCTGTCATTACAATGTCATTCAGGACAATTCTAAGTCCTAAAAATGCCCCCATATTACACCTCTTTTTCCCTCTCCCTGCCTTTGTACATCTGGTGGCCACTGTCTCCACATCAATGACGTAATTTCTTCCATTGCTAGAATCACAATAAGTTTATAGTATTCTACTATACCAGTAAGTCCACTATAGGTCATATCTTTTTCCCAATCCAGAGGACTCTGGGATGGTGATGCACACTCCACCTCTAATTGACAGGGGCTTTGATCCTATACAGCTTGGGATGGGACTTTCTTGCTTGCAGTTGTAGACTCTCTTGGTTCCATGGTGTGGTGGTTGTCCATCCTCATTTCCTTGTTAATTGTCCTGGGTTAGTCCAATGAACTGGAAAGTAGGTGTTGCAAGTCTGTTGAGACTCAGGGCCCAGCTGGCACATGGATATCCAAGAGATTCAAGTTTCTTGGACATACACCTATCAATTCCAGCACTTATCATAGGATCAAATAAAAGGGACAGAAGAGTCATGTGTAGAGAAGTCACATCTGTGTCTAACTCTGTAACACTCAGGAGTACAAACTCCAAATTAGGTCCCACTGGCAAGGTACAAAACTCTGGAGCTATCTGCCATGACTGTAGGACCTTGGTGTTTTCAGAGCCCTCAGGAGCCCCACTGTTTGAGGTAATATCTACTTTGGCAGTTTGTGAGATCCTACTGAGATGTGCATAACTGTTACCTCTTTGATGACCTCCCAACTCACTTTAAAGTCTCTTAACAATATAAACTCATTTGTCTTCACCTTTTCACCCTTCTATTTAAGGTCTTTTTCCAGTTGCATTACCAGCCAGTGCTTGCTTGTATATTCTCGGTGACAGGGAGGCTTATCCTCAGGAGGCATGTCCCACACTGGGGGAAAGTAATGTATTTATATGCTGAGTTTGGCTTAGAAAGAGGCAACATTTGGTTGTTGTGTGAATCTCTACCCACTGTGACAATGCCCCATGAACATTTGAACATATTTATATACTTTATATGTATGCCCAGGTGAACTTCCTCCCAGGTATCCCCCATCACTGATACCCCACATCAATGATCCTTCCCTGTTACAGCTGTAACCCTTCTGTGACCCAAAACTTCTTAAAAAATCATGGCAAGAAGATCCCCAAGTTCAATTAAGAAGAGAATGAAATAATAATGATAGGCTTAAAAATAAGAAATAAAATAAATAATAATTGAGAAAACCTAAAATAAAGCTTAAAAAATTGGGGTATTTAAAAATGAAAAATACTAAAGAATTTTTTTTTTACATTTTGCCTTTTATCACTCTAATATCTGTTGTCCTGTATGTTCAGTGGCATTTTCTTCCATTTCTTCCCCAGTGTTTTACATTTTTTCTTTTTGTCTTCAAAGAAATTTTAGGTTACAGTAAAGTCACTTACAAAATGTAGGGGACTCCAATATACTCAACATCCTCCCCCTTTTCCCCCTTCCCTATTAACCTTTTCACATGTGGATGGTACATTTTTTACAACTGTTGTACAAATATTGAAACATAGCTACTAACCACGGTCAATGGTTTACATTATAGTTTACATTTTAGACCGTAAACTTTTATAAATTTTTGTTGAAATTTAAAATGGCTTGCATCCATCATTGCAAGATCATGCACAACACTTCAATTGCCTCCTAAATACCCCCTTTTCCATCTGTTCTAGTCCTCTGTCCCCCTTCCCTTGGGGCCCACAGCAACCACCAGGTTTTACTCCTTGAAGGACAAGATTCATAGATACTTGCAACAAGGCTGAGGACTTGACATGCTAGTCTGCCCTCCCCTATTAGGAACTGCCCATGCTCTTGAGAGGCACACTTCCCTCTGTTTGAGAACAAATCTGGCCTCCCCAGGATGGGGGTTCTATGGGACCTTATGCCACTGTCCCAAGCTTCATTTATGTTTCAATTCTGAATGGTGCTAGGCCAATTTTGAGATTTTACATGACTGGTATAGTGGTTTTAAAAGATATAATAAAAATTTCTAGTTTAAGATTAAAAAAAATCTTATTTAAAAATATATGTCTTTAAATAAAAATAAATCAATAAATAGAAGTCCTTTAAAATTATCTGGCCCTGTAATTTAGCCTCATAAATAAAATTCTTTCACATGGTAAATCTCAAAATAAAGCTTAGTTCAATATGCTTCAGTTTTTTTATTGGATCTCAATGGATGATAATTTCTTTACAATCCCAAAGATTATTATCAAAGTCAGTGTCTTTTTCTTCTGACGTGTAGTATTCTCATATTCCAAAGATTTAGGAGGTTTTCTCTAGGTATCAGTTTGAGAATATCATCTCTGACCTAGTTGACAGAATGAACCTCAGTTAGTTTTTCACTTGGGAGTAAACTTTGCTTTACTGTAGTAGGAGAGTATACATAGTGGAGTGGTTTCAGGCCTCAGCTTTGAAGATAGAAAGAAACCTATGTTCAACTTTGAGCTCTGCAACTCACCAAGACTTTGTGAACCTCTGTTTCTATATTTGGAAAACGGAAATTATAATATCTGCTTTATTTGTTTGTTATGAGGATTTGATTAATTTTCTACAGCCCTTGTCAAGTAAGTACTAACCTAATAGAAATTTCTTTTATAAATCTGAAAACATGGAATGCAAGCTATCTAGATAGGAATAAATTAAATTACTAAAGTTAAGTGTAAACCCATGATGAATGGAACATAATATCTAGGGCTTTGCTTTGAAATTCTAACATATCATTCTCAGTATAACTTTTTGCTCTAGAAAAAATTTAAAAATATTTTGCCAGTCTTACTGTGGTTGATCCAAGGAATATATAGTTGAATGATATGAAGTCCCTTCCTTGAAGAGGTTTTAATTTAGGATCAGATGGGAAAACAAATAATTTCAGAGTTGCATGCTAACTGTACTGTTAGATCTATTAATAAGGTGCTTTCAAACACGTGGAAGTGCTCTAGTTTCAGACTGGATAGAGGAAAATAGAGAGCATCTATGAAACCTTCATGGAGGAGCTGATATAGAGCTTAGCCTTGAAAAAAGTGTAGGAACTGACTAAGAAGGCCACCCTCGGTAAAAAAAAAAGGCTGAACAAAATAAGACAAGTAACTGTATAATGTGCTCCAGGGACTGTAAGCACTTTTGTATGCTAGATTAAGAAATACTATTAGAGTTGAGCTCTTTCAAACTTTAACTTTATGTAGGATTTCCAGGCTTTATCATTTTTCCCAGCCAGAGAAAAAGGTAGAAAGCATTTCAATACAATGAATAAAGTCAAGATCCAAGGTCATCCTTAATCTTGAAAATATACTAGTAATCTTATTAATATAGAAGAAAAGATGCTCACTACTATTTCATATGTTATGGCCTTTCTACCAATGCCATGAAATAGGAAACTAAAATAATATTTCTGAATAATAGAAACAAATATATGAAACTATCCTTATTTGTAAATGACAAGACTTTCTTTATGGAAAATCAATAAAATCAAACTATTGGAACTAGGATGTAAATTTGGGTTTGTCTGCATGAATAATAAAGATACAAAACTTGATAGATGCTTCATAGTAACCAAAAATCAGTCAATATAATGTAGGAAAAGATTTCATTCATAACAGCAGCAACAACAAAAATGCTTGGAAGTGATTTTAACAGGAACTCTTCTGAACTTCTAAAAAGTAATCTGAATACTTTTGCTGAGAAATGCAAAAGAAGACTTAAAAATGGATAAACATACGAAGTTCCCAGATGGGAAAATTGAATATGATAAGACAGTTCTTCCCTTTTTAGATTTTATGAGAATCCAGTAAAAAGCATAGTACAATTTTTTTCAGCTTGACAATATGAAATATGATTCATTTAGAAAATTATTATTGAAACTTGCAAAGAATTATTTTTATCAACTAGTAGTGTGTACCTAATTAAACTATTTGTAATCAGTGATATAGATTTACAATGAAACTATAATAATTACAGCAATTTGGTATTGGTACAAAGTCCACAGACAAATCCACCAAACAAAATACTCACAAAATACATAAACATATAAACACCTAAATTTACTGTGTAACAAACCAGGAGACAGTCAGTAGAAAAGGGAAGCATTTTTAAAAGTGACACTCTCAAAGTTGCTAACCCTTTTCATTAAAAGTTCTATACATCTTATACAAATATAAATAAGTTACTGAGAAAATGTAATAAATGAGAGAAAAACAACCAGAAAAACTGAAAGTGGAATGTTAACTGATTTAAGGATGAGAGAAGTCTATGTAAGGATGTCTGACCACAAGGGAAGCTCTATATATTATGCCACATACAAATTTAGTTTATTGTGCTTCAAAAATTATTCTAAATGCAATTAGAAGTTAAATATGGAAAATTTTATAGCAAATATAACAAAGAGTTGATAATCGTATATTTTGAGAGATTTTAAAAAAACAATAAAATCTTCAGGAAAAGAAAAGAAACAGTTTACAAATTATGAAATACAAATATTTAAGAAATATTTTAATTTGTGGTTACCTGACTTAATTAAACTGAGCCATCATTTCTTTTGCAAACCAAATATAACAGAATATTTTTACTGTTGATGTTATTTCTAAAGAAAACACCTGTGATAGTTAACTTCATGTGCAAACCTGGCTAGGTTTTGGCATCCAATTCCTTGGTTAATCACTGGTTTGAATTTACTATGAGAGAATTTTGTAGACATGAGTTGTATCTACAATTAGTTGATTGCATCTACAAAAAAAAATAAATTTCCTTCAGTAATGTGGGTCGTCTCTTCATCCAATTAGTTGGAGGTCTTAAAAACCAGAACTGAGGGTTTCAGAGGTAAGAAAAGGAATTTTATGCCTCAAAATAATATTGGTCTTTTTAGGAATTTCCAGCTAGTTAGCCCTGGGGAATTGAGATTAAGGATTTCAACATGATCTTCATCTGAGTTTCTAGCTTGTGGTCTGCCCTAGGAAGTTTGGACTTGCCAGCACCAAGGTTGGGTGAGCCAATTCCTTATAATACATCTTATAACAATCATACCACTTCCACACCTCTGGAGAACTGAAGGAGATCTTCATGAGTTCCTTTGGTTCTTTTTGCCTGGTCCGGAGAATTAGAATACACGCCAAGACTTAGTCACACAAGTGAAAGAGTTCATTAAGCCAGCAGAGGTCTGGAGACAAGGTCTCAAATCAGTCTCCCTGAATAGCAGAAGCATTATATTCACTCGTGAAGGGGAGGAGTTCAGGGGGTTGGGCTACAGGACTGACAGGTTGGGAAGGGGTTCCATCGTGCACATACTACATAGCACTGCATAATTTAATGTGCTTGATCATACTTTGCATGTATACAAAATGAGGTCTAAATCCCATCCAGAGTAGGAGAATTTACTATTATAGTAAACAAAGTTTAACCATGTTTGTTCTACTATCTTACTGAATCTGCACAAAAAACTGGAAAGCTCCAGTTTGGGGGTTTCTAGATTTTAGAGTTAGCTTGTGTCCTCAGCTACTAGCTGTATTCTATTCTGATAGGTTGGCTATTATTTCAGGGCTAAGATTACCTTAGTAGGGCCTAATAGAGGAAGAGAGAAGTTGGGTGGGGGTTATTACAAGTGTCCTTACATTTCCCCCTTTATTGGAACAATTTCATCAATCTTGGGGAAGAAGGATGATGGCCACTCTAACTGCTTCCTGCTGGACCAGGACACAGAATAAGGGCTTGTTGGTGAAACTGTAGTTCCATAATTCCAGCTGTTAGAGAAACTGTTGGTTCGACATTCCTTTTTCTTGATCACTGGGCTGGAGACTCTGGAATGCTACAATGAGTCTATAGCCTGCAATCCCTTAGAAACAAAAGAGGTGATTAATTTTAAGGGTAAAGAACCAGAGGAGAATATTAGTTATTACAGGGCCAAGCAAACTCATTAGCCAGTTGGAATTCCATGGAAGGAAATATTTTATTGATTTCCAGATTGACTGAGCAGAGGGCTTGTTGAAGTTATGTAGCCAGGTTACCTTTTAATAATAGATTCTGTATAATAGATTCTGTATATTGAGGGCAATCTGATTTGAGGTATTTACCCACATACAGCAAAAGGTATTAGCTGTGGCACATACTCCTCTTTGTTCTGCTAGGAAATAATCTAGGGTGATTCAATTATCCATGGCAACTTAAGCTAATGTGTCCATGGAAATCTGAATGGTCTCAAGTGCCGCTGCACTGGAAGTTCTTCCACTGTAGCTGTTAAATTGCACAATGTTGCTTCATAATAGGTAAACTCATCACCTGTGGAGCTAATAATCCAACTGTCAATCCCACATCTGCCATAATCAGAGCTAGTGCCCACTTATGTTGGGTCTGATGAGTGAGCTGATAAATTGATATATGAGGCTTTAAATGTCCTCTTGCACATTGACCTTGCATTCAGATATTATTTATACATGGAAACATTCTGACTTGAGATTCAAAGATACCTTCCTCTGCATCTCCAAAAGGCACTTGATTTTTAGGGCTGCCACAAATGAAAATGTATCCTTTTGGCTCACATAAAACTACCCAATTATCCCGTTCAGGATCTGGATCTTCCTGGAAACTGCATGACCATCTAAGATTTTGTTCAGGTCATGGCAAAGTCTGGATTGGGGACCCAGTTTGTAAGGTTTGTACAAGGAGTGTGATTTATAGGGTAGGGGAGGGCAAGACTTTCACCAAGCATCCCATTTTTTAGTTTCTCATAAGTTAGTTTCCATCCTAATTTCCTTGTGAAAACGCAAGACAATAGGTTTGATTAAATTCTCCTGGAGAAATATTTGACTATCCTCTGAACCTTCACTGTCTAGCCAGCCACTTTGTATTATTCTAGTATACTCCACTCCTTTGCTCTTTGTAAGTACTTTTCTGTATAGTTAGGTCTTTCGGATGGCTGGAGGTTGGGCTCCATGGAGGGATGAATTATTAAAGAAGCCATAGCTACTAGAGACTTTGGAGGCTGCTTGGCTGCTGCTCTGGCCACTAGGTCACCTAGGTGATTGTCTTTAGTTTCGCTGGTAAGATTGTTTTGGTGTGCTTTACAATGGACTCCTGCCAATTTCCTGGGAAGCATAATTCCTTCTAACAATTGAAGAATTCAGTTGACATGTTTTGTGTCCTTACAGGCAGATGTGAACCATCCCCTTTCTTTCCATATGGCCCCATATGCATGTAATACTGTAAAGGCATACATTGAATCTGTATAGATGGTAACTTTTTTTCCAGGGCCCAATCATAAGGTTCAGAGCTATTAGCTCCACTCCTTGTGTGGATGCTTCAGCAGGTAGGGCCTCAGTTTCTAATGTTTCACTGAGGATAATGATAGCATACCTGGCATGCCACTTTCCATACGCCATAAAACTGCTGCCATCCATAAAATATTCTAGGTCCCTGGACAACCAGCAAGATGGTGGCAGAATAAGGAGCTCCTAGAGTCAGCTCCTGCTACAGGGAAGTTAGCAAACATCCAGAACTCTCTAGAGCTAGCTGAAGCACCTGTGTGGGGGCTCCAGGAGACCAGAAGAACATCCTGCAACACCTTGAAGGAGTGGAAGGAGGAGGCTGCTCATCTGCAGAGATGACTCATAAGTAGAGCGCTCCACACCCTGGAGGCTGGTGCCCTTCCTTCACTGGAGGCACAAGCCACCTTGGGAGCTATTCTGCAGCTGGAATTGAAAGCTCTACTTCCCAAAATGGGAGAGGAAGAGACAGTTGGGCACCAACTTCAGCTACTAATGAGTAACCTCAGTGGGCTAAAATGTAATCCTGAGAACAGAGAAAGTTCAAGCCTGTCCAAGTCAGAGGAGGCTGCACCTGGCATGAGGGGAAGCAGGGCTTCATCAGTCTCTCTGGGCAACTACAGCCTAAGCCTGCATGACTTGGATTATTCCACACAGCTGTGACTGTCCCTACCCCTGGCAAAGGAGAAAGCTGGGAGAAGCTTCATCAGTCCTTCGGGCAGTGAAGGTAGCTTGAGCCTCCACAGCTTATAGCACCATTACAACCTTGGCTCCTACTGTACAACCAGCAAGGAAGAAAGGGCAGGAAACCCTAAACTAGAGAGAAAAACTGCATCCAGCATAAATACTCTAGTAAGCCAGATGTCAAGACACCAACAGAAAATTAAAATCCACACCAAGAAACAGGATGCTATGGCCCAGTTAAAGGAACAAGATAAAGCTCCAGATGACATAAGGAATTGAGACAACTAATCATAAATGTTCAAACAAATCTACTTAATATATTCAATGAGATGGCTAAAGAGATTAAGGATATTAAGAAGACACTGGATGAGCACAAAGAAGATTTGATAGCATATACAGAAAAATAGCAGATCTTATGGGAATAAAAGGCACAATAAATGAAATTTAGAAAACATTGAAATCATGTAATAGCAGATTTAAGGAGGCAGAAGAAAGGATTGGTGAGCTTAAAAAATGGCCTCTGAAAGTGAACATACAAAAGAACAGATGAAGAAAAGAATGGAAAAATTGAATAAGATCTCAGGGAAATAAAGGACAGAAAAAGGTGTACAAACATATGTGTCATGGGTGTCCCAGAAGGAGAAGAGAAGGAAAAGGGGAAAAGGAATATATGAAGAAATAATGGTAGAAAATTTCCCATTCCTATTGAAGGACATAGATATCCATGTCTTAAAAGCACAACATAATCCCATTAGAAAAAAATCCTAATAGACTCTCTCCAATACACATACTAATCAGAATTTCAAATGCCAAAGATAAAGAGAGAATTCTGAGAACAGCAAGAGAAAAGCAATGCATAACATATAAGGGATACCAAATAAGATTAAGTGCTTATTTCTCACCAGAAACCATGGAGAAAAGAAGACAGTGCTCTGATACAGTTAAGATATTATAAGAGAAAAAATTCCAGCCAAGAATCTTACATCCAGCAAGACTGTCTTTCAAAAATGAGGGCGAAATTAGAATATTCACAGATAAATAAGAACTGAGAGAATTTCTAAGTAAGAGACCAGATTTTCAAGAAATACTAGAGGGTGTGCTAGAGCCTGAAAAGAAAAGATGGAGAGAAAGGCCTGGAAGAGAGTCTAGAAATGAAGACTATATCAATAAAAGTAACTAAAAGTGTCAAAAGAATGGTAAAAAGAAAATATGACAGATAAAACTCAGATAGTCAGGAATAAACTTAACCAACAATGTAAAGCACTTGTATTCAGAAAACTGCAACTCAGTGTTAAAAGAAATTAAAAAAAGGCCTAAATAACTGGAAGAACATTCCATGCTCATGGATTGGAAGACTAAATATCATTAAGATGTCACTTCTACTCCAATTGATATACAGATTCAATGCCAGCCCGATAAAAATTCCACCAGCATTTTTAAAAAAATGAAAACACAATTGTCAAATTTATTTGGAAGGGTGAGGGGTCCTGAATAGCCAGAAATACCATAAAAAGGAAAAGTGAACCCTCATCTCCAGACTTTAAATCATATTACCTAGCTATAGTGGTAAAAAACAGCATGGTATTGGCATAAAGACAGACATGAAGACCAAAGGAACCAAACTGATGGTTCAGAAACAGACTCTCAAATGTACGGTCAAGTGATTTTTGACTAGCTTGTCAAATCCACAGAGCTCAGGAAGAACAATCCATTCAGCAAAGTTGTGCTGAAAGAATGGGATATCCATAGCCAAAAGAAGGAAAGAGGACCCCTATCTCACACCATATGCAAAAATTAACTCAAAATGAATTAAAACCTAAATATAAAAGCAAGAACCCTAAAACTTCTAGAAGAAATTGTAGGAAAATATCTTCAAGGTGTGGTGGTAGGTGGTAGATTCTTAAAGGAAATAAGAGAAGAACTACAATGGACTACTGATATTTAATGTATGTAGAAGTTTTAATTAGCTTTTCTGTAAAAGTGTGGAAATGTGTAGAGTGGATGGTAACAAATAGTGAGTAACAGCTAGTTTATAAATGGGGATGTGGCTGAATATGGTAGTTTGGGTATGTAAATACCAATTGACAGAATGCTAGAGAATAATCTAGGAACTGAACAGCACAGTAAACCAAGAGGTGGATGAGAATTGCGGTTGATGGTACAGCATCAAGAGTGTCCTTTGTGAATTGGTGCAAATGTACATCACTACTGCAGGTTGTTGGGAATGCATGGGAAAAATACAACTGGAGTGACCTATGGACTGTGGTTAACAGTAATAATATAATATTCTTGCATCTATGCCAAAGATGTACTGTGTTGATAATGAGGCAGTATGGAAAATGTGAGCCAAATGCATACTATGGACGTGGTAACAGTCAGATGGTATTATCCAATCTGTAACAAATGCTCCACCACAGTGTGGTGTGTTGATAGAGGGGTGCTGTTTGGGAATTGTACATGATTATTTTATAAGTTTATAACTTCTGTCATAAAAAATCGACTTAAAAAATAATAACAGGGTGGATTGGGGAAAAACACACCAAATGTAAGATAAAGACCGTAATTAGTAGTAAGATTTTGACAATATTCTTTCATAATTTGTAACAAACATCTCACAACAATGTAAGGTGTTGGTGGAGGGTTGATGTATGACCGCTGTATAATGTTATGTTCGCTTTGTAAGTTCACAGCTTTTACTATATACTTAATTGTTTATGTAAGTTCATATATAAATGATATAAAGATAATAATAATAGGGAGGGTTGGGGAAAAATACTTTGGTTAGTAGTAATATTTTGACAATGATCTTTAATCATTAGCTAAAAAGGTTTAGCAACAATGTAAGGTGTTGGTGGTAATGTGAGTTATGAGAGTCCTGTATGATGTTATATACGTATGTTTTGTAAGTTTGCAAATATTACTATACACTTATTGTTTATGTGTATTTGTGTGTGGATAATGTATTTAAATAAATTAATTTAAAAAAATACACGGCTAGTTCTAATTGGAATCAGGATACATGGATCTACTGAATATACCAAAAGGTTAGTTGTTTTTCTTTGGTAGAAAGCCTGAAAATTTATATCCTATTTTAGTCATCTATTTATTTTGCATGTAATATTGAGTGATAAGCCTTTTTTTAAAAGATTTATTTATTTATTTATTTATTTCTCTCCCCCCCCTCCAACCCCAGTTGTCTGTTCTCTGTGTCCATTTGCTGCATCCTATTTCTTTATCTGTTTCTGTTGTTGTCAGTAGCATGGAATGTGTGTCTCTCTTTGTTGCGTCATCTTGTTGTGTCAGCTCTCCATGTGGGTGGCGCCATTCTTAGGCAGGCTGCACTTTCTTTCGCTCTGGGCGCACTCCTTGTGCATGGGGCTTCCCTACACAGGCAACACCCCTGCGTGGCAGGGCACTCCTTGCGCGCATCAGCACCACGTATGGGCCAGTTCCACACGGGTCAAGGAGGCCCGGGATTTGAACTGCGGACTTCCCATGTGGTAGATGGATGCCCTAACCACTGGGGCAAGTCAGCTTCCCATGATAAGCCTTGATTATCTTTTAATTCTGAATGTTCATGCAAAAACACTCATTTTCTGGAAAAAAAAAAAGTTCTAGGTCCCGTTCAAGGAACGACACATCTGAGAGTCCTCGGGAATATACCTCATGAATGAGCTGTACACGATCGTGTTTAGCAGATAAAGACTCTGTTTCATAGTTGGGATCTGGCATGAGTGTGTCTGGGTTTAGCTTAGCTACCTTCAATTTGACATAGGATAATCTAACAATGCAGCTTGGTACTTGCTTAATCTTCCATGGGTGAGCTAATGCCCCCTTTCTGTTCTAACAATGTTGACTGCCCCCAAAATAAACCTTGCAGCTTCTTGTAAAAGATCACAGGTGTCTGCCACTGTCCTTAGGCAAATAAGCCACACTTTGGCCACTGTATCTAATTTCTCAGAAAAATAAGCCAGTGGTTGGGTATTGCCTCCAAAAGGTTGTGTTAGGAGTCCTATCACAAATCCTTGCCACTCATGCACAAACAAATGGAATTTATTCATGAGGTCAGGCAATCCCAAAGCCAGAGCAATAAGTAATTTTGCTTTAGGTTCTGGAAAGCAAGTGTCCACTCTGGTGTCCAGACTAGGGGCTCTTTCTCATTTTCCTTAAGGGCTTCATGTAGTGGCTTGGCTAAGTCCAAAATTTGGCCAGTCTACAGTAGCCAGCCGTGCTGAGAAACCCTCTGAGTTCCTTTTTGTTCTTAGGCTCTGACACTTGGTATGAAGCTTCTTTTCTACTGAGCAAGAGGGCTCTTTGTCACTCTGATCATTTAAAATCAAGATAGTTAACATGGATTTATGTAGTCTGGGCCTTCTTTTTTGATACTTTGTATTCATTTAAGGTAGTCTCTTCAACATTATCATAGTATTTTCATTTGAGGCATCCTGAATTTTACTGGCAATGAGTATATCATCTACATATTGGAGGAAGAGTCCTTCTTGGAGCCACACCCCTGTAAATATTTGGATAGGGCTTGCCTGAAAAGGAATCGGAGCATTTTTAAAGTCTTGTGACAGCACAATCCTACAATATTGTTGCTTTATTACAGTGTACAAATCTTTTCATTCAAATTGAGTGAGTTTTTGTGATTCTCTGATTGGATGCAATAAAATATATCTTTTAAGTCTTGCACCATGAACCAAGTATAAGCATCAGTAACATTAGTGTGTAGGGATTAGGCTCCAGTGGGTGCATGTCCTCCACTACTTGATTGATAGCTCTCAAATTGTGTACAAATCTATATTCCTGGGTACTAGGCTTAATCACTAGCAGAACAGGGAAAGTTTGACTGACAGGGTGTAATTAGTCCCCACTTGAGAAATTTCTTGATTAGAGGTGAGATGCTGTCTCTAGTTTCCCATCTGAATGGGTACCAGGTTGGATGTGGTGGAGTGGTGTTCAGCCACAGTCTTACCTGGACTTCCCATACTTCAGCAACCTGGGGTTGCCCTGGTAGCCCACACCATGGCAGGCACCTATTGTATTATTTCTTCCAGCACTCCAAACCTTTTGTTGTTCTCAGCCAGACCTCGTAGGGCTGTATGGAGGACACAGGCTTGGACAGCTGGGACTTGTATGCTCACTTCATTAGGTGAAAATGAAAGTGAGGCTTGCTATTGGGAGAGTTAGTCTCCACCAAGGAGGGGAATTGGGCACTTGGGCATGTGAAGGAATTTATGAGTTAGTTGAATTTCTCCAAACTGGCATTGCAGTGGTTGTAAGAATAGATTAAAGCTTTTAGTCCCCAAAGACTGATTCATCAGCTTCTTTGCTTAGTTCTGGTTTAAGAATGAATAAGTGGCTCCAGTGTCCACCAAGAAATCAACCCTCTTGGAATGAGACTTGAGATTCTCAAGTAGATGATTGGGGTGGTTTTCCGACCAGTGGAAGCTGCCCTCAGGCCCCATCAGTCCAGGTTGCTTCATGCCCTGTTAATAGGGCTCGGCTGCTGTGCAGGATGTCTCAGCCCTCCCTCCTTCCCAGCGAGACTCAGGCATTCTCACCTCCAGTGTCCCTCTTCACTATACTAGGCACATTGCTGGGAACCTAGCAGTCTTCTTGCCCTTTGCTGAGCATCTCCCTTGTTCTTTTCTTGCCTCAGGGTCTGTGTACCTTTGAAGTTTTTACTGAAAGCTGCCACTACGAGGCTGGCTTTGTAGGTGGCATGCTTCTTTTGCTACTTCTCATGGGTAGACTCTTGGTTATGAAAGACCATAAAGGCAATCTCTGCTCTTATGACGTAGGCATGTCCAATCCCCCTTCTGATTTCTTGAGTTTTCTCCTCATATTTGGAACACTTTGACATGTTAATGGTGCTCAGGTTAGTGGGGTCCTCTGGGTTAAGATCAGTGTCCTGCCTACAGGACTCGAGCAGTTGCTCCAAATAGACAGGTTTTCTTCAGGGCCGTGAATTACTTCCTACTTCTGTTAAAGCTTTTTGGTTTGGGTGCCCCTATCTTAAGGCCTCTGATAATATACACTTTATAGTGATCTCATTTGGTTCTGTCTGAATGCTCATTTGGATTCTAATTTGGCTCAGTTTAGGGAATTGCTTGGTCCCCCGGGAAGTGCACTGAATTGTTTGGATTATTGTTGCTCACAAGTCAGCATGGTCTTGAATTTTTTCCAATACCGTCTGTCTCTCTTCAGAGGTTAATATTATATTTAGCAGGAACCGTGTGTCTGCCCAATTAGGATTACAGGTTTCAAAAATAAAGTGGAACAAGTTTTCTATTTTCTTAGGATCTTCCCAATATAGGTGGAGAGTCGGGTATGGACAAACAAATAGCCTCTTGGCCAGTCTTGATCATCAATGCAAGCTGGCACTTGCCTTAATGGAAACTGCTCAGCTGAGGAGGGCATCCCCTGGACAAATTGAGCAGCGCTCTGGATATGAGGTGGGGAGGCAATTTACAGGGGATGTAAGGGCAGTTCTGGGCCATCTTCTTCTCCTCTGCCCTTTTCACCTTCCCCATAAGGAGGTGAAAGGACTGTGGGGGTTAGGAGCAAATCCAGCCCTTTGTCAGAAGGCTAGAGTCAGGAAGGGGTTTCTTTCCCTTCTTCAGCTTTTGATCCAAACCTGGCCCTTGCTAGCTAACACTACTCCATGCCTAAAACACTTATGTTCTAGTTTGGCATTGTTAGCTGAAGCCATAAAACATTGTACACAAGGATTTCATCTCATTTAGCAAGTCTTTTACAATACAACGCTAAGTATAAAATAGCATTAGATTCAAGAGACCCCTTTGAAAACCATCCTGATCATCTTCTAATTTGTACTGTGGCCATGTGGTTTTGCACAAAAATATCATTCTCTTTTTAATCATTGATTCAGAGCCAAATTGCTCCCAATGTTTCAAAATACACTGTAAAGGACAACATTTCTCTTCTACCTCAGAGCTCTGTTACCCCTATTTATGAACTTCCCTCCTGTGTCCTCTAAGAGACCTCAATACATCTATACCATGAATATAGCCAATTTATTAGCCTGGGCTATGTGGCGTGTCCTCTACCAGGGAGCTGCTCCCCTTACCAGTGGCACCCTAAGTGCCTCCAAACCAAAAAATCAGGAGTAGATGAGCTGCTTATAGCTTTGGCAATAGATTTAAGCCCACCTCCCCAATAACTACTCAGAGTCAAGGAGAGAGATCTGCTGTTCCAGAAACGGTGTCTATTCCCACTAGAGGTGGAGAATTTACTATTAAAACTGAGCTAAAATTCACCTACATTCATTATACTATCTTACTGCATCTACACTAAAAACTGGAAAACTCCAATTTGTGGCTCTCTAGATTTTGTGGTTAGCTTCTGTCTGCAGCCATTGACTGTATACTATGCTGATTGGTTAACTATGGTTGTAAGGCTAAGATTAGCCTAACAGGACCTAACAGAGGAAGAGAGAAATTAGGTTAGGGTAGTTACAAGTGGTCCTTAACAGAATCCTAACACAATTCTCTTTGCAGGTGTGATGATAAAGGCACCTATACAATTTCTATAGAAGTAGTTAGTTTAGGAAGTACCAAAATTTGGGAAGTCATTTTTTGATATGTATCAAGAGACATAAAAAGCTCAAAACTTTAGACCAAGTGATGTTCTTCCTATCAATATTATTAAGAAAATAAAAATCTGGCAAATATTTAAGTAAAAAAAAACTTGATTACAACATTCCTTTTTCTAATAAAATAAGCTTTTAAAATTTTGAGCACTTTTAGACTTAAAAAATTTATAATTAGAGTCCAGAGTTCCTATATATATCAGATCCAGTTTCCACTATTAATATCTTGTATTAGTATATGATATTTGTCACAACAAATGAAGGAATACTGATCTATTATTACTAACTAAAGTCCATACTTTACTCAGATATCTTTAGTTTTTCCCTAATGTCCTTCCTTTTTGTTCCAGAAGTCTAGCCAGGGTATTACATTGCATTTAGTCAACAAGTTTCCTCATGGTCCTCTTGGTTGAGACATTTTCTGTTTTCCCTTGTTTTTGATGACTATTTTGAGGAGTACTGATCATTATTTTGTAGAATGGCCCTCAACTGGGATTTTTTTTTTTTTAATGATTATACTGGGGTTATGGATTTTGGGAGAAAGACCACAGAGGTTAAGGGCAAATCTCATTATATCACAGAAGACTACACACAATTTACAGGAATTATCACTCAATGTTAACCTTGATCACCTGGATTAGGTAGTGGTTGTCAGGTTTCTGCACAGTAAAGTTACATTTTTTCTTCCTGTCTATACTTTACTCTTTGGAAGAAAGTCATTATAAGCAAACTGCATGTAAAGAGCAGGAAACAACATTGTTTTGAAAACAAAAATTTGTCAGCCTTAAAACCAAAATTATAAATAATTTTGATAATTCTCTGAAAGGGTTTGTTATATAACCATTACAAACAACATTTTTAAACATTATGTCATAGAAAAATACTCATGATAGAATAAGTGAAATAAATACGAACTTATTATTGAAAAAAGTCTATAAAATATTATAAAATGTGAATAAAATTAATTTTAGCATCCTTCCTTTGGATGTTTCTGATTTTTCAAATTCTCTACAAGGACTTATTGCTTTTGTAACTGGAAAATGTAATTTTTAAAAGCTAAATGAGTGTACTTTTTCCACTAAAGGCATATGTTTACCAGGTGGCCTGGATATATTTCTATTGATTGACGAAGTGTATTTGCTCCTTTGGACAATGTTAGCAGCCCACAAAATACAACTTTTTTTTCTGTTCTATTTTTGCTGTCTTATTCACTGACCCCCCAGTGCACACACATTAATAGTATGAAAATGCAACTTTAGAAATATTAACGTTCATATATTACGCAATGTCCTGATAGGATTCTATTGCTTTTCTTGGTTACCCATTACCAATTGAAGGGCTTTGATTAAATAATGAGAGAGCTGACCTATTAAAGCTTTTTTTTTTTTTTTTTTTTGCTTTTTTCTCTTTTTTTATTCTCACAAGATTAGCATGTTGTCAAGTTCTGGTTCTCTTGCTATCAAAATATTTAATTAAACTTTTTAGTTTGAGAAAATTATAGCTCCAAAAGCCATTGTAAGAAATAATATGAGTAAACCCCACATAGCCCTTACACAATATCTACCAATGGTGACATCTTGCAAGACTATAATATAGCAACCAGAATATTGCCTTTGACACAATCTTATTCAGATTTCCTCAGTTTCACTTACATTCATTTATATGCTTGTATTTAGTTTTATGCAATATTATCACATTTACAGATTCTACCACCACAGTCAAAATACAGAAGATACCCATCACTTCACAGGTCCCTCATGTTACCCTTTTATAACCACAACCACCTCTCTTGAACAATTCCCATCCAATCCTCACTCCCTCCATTTCTAACTCCTGGAAAACATTAATCTGTTCTCCATTTGTAAAATTGGTCATTTAAAAAATGTTACGAAAAATAGATTCATATAGTGTGTGACCTTTTGAAACAGGATTTATTTTCACTCAGCATAATTCCCAAGAGGTTCATCCAAGTTGTTGCATGTATCAGAATTTCGATCCTTTTTATTTCTGAGTAGTATTCCATGGTATGGATGTGCCACATTTTAGCTACTCACCCAGTGAAAAATATCTGGATTGTTTAGTTTTAGTTTTGGGGGTTTTTTGGTTATGACAAGAAGCTGTTGTTAATATCTTCATATGTGTTTTAGTATAAAGGTCATAATATTTTATTTTCCTTGGATAAATGTCTATGAGTGCATTGCTGAGTTGTATGAGAGTTATATGTTTAATTTTTCAAGAAACTGCCATGCTAATTTCCTTTAACTGATCCTATCCTGCCTGTATACCCTATTAGGGAAGAGAGAAATTTATAAACAGGAGCTAAAGACTTGCTACAAATTGCCAGATAAGATACATACATATATATATATATATATATATATATATATATATATATATATGTAGATAGATAGATAGATAGATATCTTTAATGTAAACCCTGTTGGAATGTAATATTAAATCTGATACTTGATGATCAAATTTGGACAGCTAGATGGATTTTCACAAAGTGAACACACCCATGTGGTCAACACCCAGAGGAGGTAACAGAACATCATCAGAACCTCAGAAGACTGTTCAGTTGCACACCATTACTCCCTATAACCCATTCCCCTAGGGTAAAACCACAATCCTGATTTCTAAAACCATTGACTGTTTTGCCTATTTTTGACCTTCATTTAAATGGATTCATGTAGTCATTTGCATTTTGCTTCTTTTGTTCAAGGCATTTGTGAGATTAATCTATGTTTTGGCATATTGTGGCATGTGGTATAGCTCGTTCATTCCCATCGCTGTGTAGTTTTTGACTACATGAATCTACAATGATTTAATTGTCCAATCTGCTATTAATGACATTTGGATCACTTCTAATTGTTAGCTTGTATGTGTCTTTATGTGAACATATAGAAATATTTCTTTCGTGCTTATACCTATGAGAAAAAGTTCTTGTTCAGATAGTAATTATATATTCAGCTTTAATAAATATTGCCAAATAGTTTTCCACAACGATTGTGATTATTTAAGTTTAAACCAGAATGCATAAAAGCTCCAGATCTAAATAAATGTCTAAATCTCCTTTTCTGTTCATAAAATAAAATTGAGATCCCAGAGTTAAGGACATTTCTCGGCCCCCCCTCGGGGCCGTCGCCATCGGCTGTCTCTGGAGGATCCTTCTCAAGCAGTCAGTTTCTGTGCAAGTGTGAAAATACATGGTGGCCAACGTCCACCAGCAAACAAAAAAAAAAAAAAAAAAAAAATGAAAAATGTTAAAGTTTCTTAATATCACACAATTAATAAGATTCCTTGGATTCAAACTGGGTTTGCCTAATTCCAGTGGGTTTTAATTTTTCTATTGAAACAGAAAGTCAATTATTTGATTTCAATCAATGTACCTCAATTTGGAATTCCTGGAAGATAGCATTGGAGCAGGTAGACAGGGCTCAGCTCTTTCACCAAAAAAGAAACAACAGAGAAAGGGCCAAAAATTGCTCAAGGAGCCTGCTTTGGGGTTATCAGATCAGGACAGTGTTATGTAACCCTCAGGAAGGTGAAAGACAGAGAGACAAAGAATCCAAAACAATCCTGGGTTACTAAATCCCCACATTGGCCAGGAAGTGCACCCATCCCTCACCTTCAAAGAGTGCAGCCTAGATAAAACCCATGACCCACTGAAGCTGACTGAGAAGGGAACAGACATTTTCCTCCTGGGGAAAGAGGAGGTGTGGTGGAGGGAGGAGAGTAGTTTCTTCTCAGTGAATTTGGTTAGCAGAGCTAGCTTTAAATCTCAGCTCTGACCGGACCAGAAACATGGGCAAGTGGAGGTTGAAAGTAATACCTCCATGGAAAGGTTAACTGAAGAGTGCCTTCTGCTGGCCAGCCTGGAAATTGCAAAAGAAAAACTACCTTTAGGTCTTTCTTAATCAGAACTCATGGGAGAACATCTGTGTCCCTTTATGGAGTCCCTGGTCCAGTTCTGATAACTTAAACTGGGCAATTTTAAAAACTCAGAATAAGTTGAATAAAAAATCAAAAGAGCCATGAAAAACAACAGCAAAAACAAACCAAAAAAGTGCTATGCTGTGAAAAACAAAAACAAAAACAAAAACAAAAACAAAACACCAAGCAAGACAGAGAAAAATTGACTGCCAGAGTAAATTCACAAACATTTTCAGACGCCTAGACTTACTAGGAAACAGAAAGAGATGGTCCAGCCAAAGGAATAAACCCAATAGCCTGATGAGTTACAAAATTTAAGACAACTATTCAATGATAATTACAACAATCTCCTAAATCAAAATTCAAAGAATTAAGGGAAATATGACTAAAGAGATAAAGGATAGTAAGAAGACACTAGGTCAGCATAAAGAACAACTTGAAAGCCTGTAAAGAAAAGTAATAGAACTTATGGGAATGAAAGACACAGTGGATTAGATTAAAAATACATCCGTGCACATGACAGCAGATTTGAATTGATCAAAGAGAATTAGTACTATAGAGGGCAAAACATCTGAACTTGAAAAGACAGGAGAAGAGAAAAAGAAAAGCATGGAAAAAAATGGAACAGGGTCTCAGGGAATTGCATGACATGTGAAACATACAAATGCACCTCAGTTTGTTTCCCACTTTTTCCATACATAAATCCTGTGGCTTAGTCAAACTGATGTGTTTACTCTTCCCATGACCCTCACATGAATGTCTCATATATTTTGCTCCTCAGCTGTGTTCTACTCAAGTCCATCCAGAAGGAGCACAGTTTAATTCCTCATCTGTTTAGAAGATAGCTACTGCCTATTTGAGAGTGCTTTACTTACTTTGATACGCGTCAACAAACAAAGAGAAGAAACAGTCCAAAGTCATAAGAAACTGAGAGAACATGGCCAACCATTTGTACTGTAATCTTTTTTTTAAAGATGTATTTTTATTTATTTATTTATTTATTTCTCTCCTCTTCCCCCTCCTCCCCGCCACCGCCCAGTTGTCTGCTCTGTGTCCATTTGCTGTGCATTCTTCTGTGACCACTTCTATTCTTATCAGCAGCACCGGGAATCTGTGTTTCTTTTTGTTGCATCATCTTTTTGTGTCAGCTCTCTGTGTGTGTGGTGCCATTCTTGGGCACTTTCTTTGGCACTGGGCGACTGTCCTTACCTGGTGCACTCCTTTCGCATGGGGCTCCCCTATGCAGGGGACACCCCTACGTGGCACGGCACTCCTTGAGCACATCAGCACTGCGCATGGGCCAGTTCCACATGGGTCAAAAAGGCCTGGGGTTTGAACCACAGACCTTCCATGTGATAGGTGGACACCCTATCCATTTTGCCAAGTCCGCTTCCCTGTACTGAAATCTTTAACACAACTTATGTAAAATGAATATGGTTGGAGACCCTCTATGGCTTCCTATTAGGTTTGTAAGACAGTATTCAATAAAATTGTACACTAAATGGAATTGCAAAGTATTTTGCCACTACAGCAATTCACATTTCTTAACTCATTTTATCCTATGATTTTCTGCCACATAAACCCAATTTGTATCTAGTCTACTATTCAATGGAGGAATAGCATTTATATCATGAGGCAGAGGGCAGAGGTGTAACCAAACCTAGAACACTTTGCTCCTGGCATCAGCCATACACAATGTACTTCCTCCTGGACTGTGGTCAGACAGAGAAAAAACACTTATGTAGAATTTCAGTATTTAACTTCAGGGTCTGACTTGAACATTTACATTTCTCTATGCTGAAATAATGTGGGTACCTGAACAATTTCCGTGATATTTTCTTTTCCTTAGTGGGATATGAATGACAAGTATCAGAAGTGAATAATAAATATGAAAATATGTGAAACTTCCTTAGTAATCAGGGAAATACAAATTGTTATAATTAATGTCAATTATATCTATCAAATTGCCAAAAAGTAATGGAGTTGTGAACTCTAGTATTGGTGAGCATGTGGGGAAAAGGACACTTCATATATAGGTGGTGGTAATATAACAATTACACAATTTTTAAATAATTTGGTAAAAATTTATAAAAATTTTAAATTCACATAATCTTTCATTTATCAATTTATTTCTACAAGTTTATAATATAAAATACTTGCTAAGTATGTAAGGGTATGTGTATACACACATATGCACACACATCTATTTTGTACAATTACTTAAACTACAAATAATTGGAGGAAACCTAATTTAAAGCATTGATTAAATTACCTATGTTAACACATCTATACTCTAGAATATTATATAGGAATTAAAATAACAAGTATAGAATTTCTGTACTGACCTAAATTAGTGCATTACACCACTGAATAAAAATTTTTTAAAAATTATGTATAATATAATCTATTTTAACATAAAGCTATACATTAAAATATATATTATTAATTTAATGTATACATATATTTGTGTATATGTATGCTTATGTGTGGTTGTGAGAGAGAGAGAGAGGAGTAAAAACTTGTACCAGGGGCTAAAAGAGTGAAAATCTGCTTGGATGAAAGAATAAAAAGCAGCCCTCATGTTAATCAGGCTGGGAGGAATGACAGATGCAGATAGAAGTCAGTTGCCAAGTTACCAAGAAACATCTCCCAAGGTCATGAGGTCGCAATCCCTCTTTGAGGATGCCCCAGAACTATTTACTAGATCTGTCTATTACTGGGAATACCCTTTAGCTAATCACCCTCACCTCTTGACAACCTAGATCCCTAGTTAATTCCCACTTTTACCACTCCTATCTCTGAAACAGCAACCAGTTCAGAAGTGACCTTGGCTTCTTTAGATCCTCCTCAGAATTCTTCAGTGGGAGCCTAAACCTCCCACTAGATGTTTCATTCTTCCCTTTGTTTAAGTGACATTCCATGGTTCCTCTAAAGCGCCCACCCTCAATGCCTCAAAGGCAAGAAATCTGATTTTGTCAGACATAGGGTTTTCCCTGATGGTCTTGGCTAATGGGCTTTAACAACATATGTGCATGTACATGTGCAGATAAATGGATGCGTGTATCTACCAAGCTACACCTACCCACCTCCTTATCTTATGTGTGACAATTGTATATTTAAAATAACTGGAATTGAAAGTCAGGGTGAAAGTTTCCTTGGCCAGTATTTTATTATACTCCTTTCAAGGTGTGGCTGTCTCACACAAATCTGGCAACAAAGAGTTTGAGGATTAGAAAGGGAAATGAGCAGTGAAGAGGTAATGGGCTTTCGTTATTCTTAATTAGCTGCCATTGCTGTTCCTGCTTCTCTAAAAGGGAACACAGATGGAAAAGTAATTAATGCATAAACTAATTAGGGATCTCATTTGCCAATTGTACATGATAAATAAAACAGATTGCAGGAAATTCTCAGCAGGTTGAAGCAAGGTGAGGCTAGGAGAGCAAGAGGAAGAGAAACCTGGTTGGATTGGCAATGAACCATAAAATAGCTTATGTGTTCCTTGTGAATTTTAGCAAGGAGACAACCAAAGAGAAGGTAATATTAATTTAAATTTTTTTTTTAATAAAAATGTGACCAAGGGCATTCTATACTACTTTAGACAGATTATTTTGGTAACAAATTTGATTTAGTGCAAGTAATTATTATACAATAATTCATTATTTTAAGAGTTCAACCAGTCTACCCATATAAGTTACAGACTTTTTATAGAAATGCAAATAAACTTTCAACACTAAATACTTATTATAAAAACATAATTTTTAGGGTTGTGCTTTCTCTTTGGAATCATCCAGCCTCAATTTCTTTCAAACAGAAAGATATTTATTTCACGACTATGGGTGGCAGATGATGTACTAGTGTTGTGCATGGGATTTCCATATACTTTACTAAGAAAGTTGCTGAAAATGAAAATAATTAAAGCCAAAGTGTACAGTAAATATTATCTGCTCCCAGATCAGTGTCCACAATGGAGAGTTTGGCTGCTGGGCCCTTCTTCGTATTTAAGTGAGAAAAGTTGGAACTGTAAAAAGAAACAGATAAGCAAACAAACAAAAAAACAATAGCCAATATAATGGACATCTGAACCAGTGTTTTCTATGAGGCAAATACAAGAATTAGTGGCAGAAAAAGCTTTACATATTTTCCTATCATTCCAACTCATTTCTTATTTCTAGTAACATTAATGTTGATTTTGGACCTACAACAAACTAACACACACTGTCTGACTTCTGGACCAGGAACTTATTCATTCGCAAATGGTAATTAGTGAAAGAGGTTATGGAAGATGAACATGAGCATTCTTTTCAGTTGAAATGATGAAGTCAGTTTCCCTCTTCTCTTTGCTATTTAAGGTCTACATTTTTCCCTATCTCCTTTTTCCTTTCCCTTTGTTTGCCCACCCTTTCTGTCTGCTTCCTTTGTTTTCCCACTCCACCCTTCTTTCCCTGTTTCACTCTCTCCTTCTCTCCTTTCCTTCTTCTGTTCCTGCTCCCCATTGCCAGGAGACTAGTATCAAGCACAAATGTATCAGGAAGAACATGCTGTGATAGTTTCTGCTCGAAACAAAACAAACTCTTCTACAAATCCCATAAAGCCACTTGGTGCCAGGCTTATTTTGAGAAAATTTACAGAATATAGCAATACAGGGAAGTTATTTTTCAACAGCAATGGGAAGGGCACTGTTGGCATTTTGTTGGACAAAATTATTCAGTATATGGGACTGTTTGGTGCATTGCAGGACTTGTAGGCTCTGCCTCTAAATGTCAATGTCATCCTCTATCCTAATGGCACTAAAAGTCCCAAACATTTTCAAATACAACTTTGCAGGGTGAAAGTCCCTGGGTGGTTAATGATCAGTGCTTTAGAAATAAAGATTTTGTGCTCCCATTTTACCATTTAATGGCTGTTAAAATTTGGTTGTCTTCAGCCATGAAAAAAAGAAACATAATATCGTATTCACTGAGTTCTTTTGCAGTTAAATGTTGTAATGGATATAAAAACATTTTTGTTTTAATTTCAATGGGTCATTCAAATATGAGATGCAATTCTTATTGGCCTACACTTTGGATATACCCATAAATAGTTGTTTTTTAATAGTTAATGCCATGCTGCACAAAAAATAAGAGTGCTTATGCAAGTACCTATCTTGTTATCCAGGAGCTCTACACTGCATTGGTTTCCAGCTGAGCCGTCAAAGTCCAGAGTTCCTCTAAAAGGGCCAGGGCTCAAAGAAGGGATGACCATATATGACTCCATGCTCTTCAGCTCTGATTCAAATAGAGCAGTCCTGCCACTCTCTGTTGCACAAAGTAAATAAGAGACTACTCTTACCTTTGAACGAAGGGTTTGTAGTTCCAAAAGTTTCAACAAATATTTTTATACTGTTTAAATTCCATACACTTTTTTCTGATTATCATATGGGCTAATTGTAAGAAGAAATCTGGTCATAGTTTTCTAATATCCACTCAAATTCCTCATAATCTCAAGACTAAAAATAATCCCTGTTGAAATCCGATGTTTTGTTTCAGAGTTTTTCATGTAGCTATGTGCTCATATAAAAGGGCTCTCACTTTGTGTATCTTACAATATGGAATTTATATCTTCCCACATCTGTGTGTAAAATCTATTTCATCCATTTTATGACTAAATTTCATGACTAAATTTTTCTAAATTATGTTTCTTTACAGGTATTTTTTGCATTTATATTCTTCATTGCATTTTTTTCACAAATTTTCACAGTATATCATTGCATATAGTAATTGGTCAATAAAAGACATGTTAATTGGGAGAATTAAAAAGACTAGCAAAGGAGACAGCTCTTGTGAATTATCTCATTGAATAAAGATAAATATTTATGTATACTGAATTAGTACAATTACAGCTCTTAAACAGTGTTATTCTGAATAATATACACCTATATAAATAAGACATTTTATGTTTTCACAGTCGCTTTATATATATGATCTGCTTCAGTCTTCAGTCATTCAACGTGGTTTGTAAAGTTTGCTCTCCTTGCTTTGCAAATGAAGGAAGTGAGATAAAGAGAAAAGGTAAGGGGGAAGTGGACTTGGCCCAGTGGTTAGGGCATCCATCTACCACATGGGAGGTCCGCAGTTCAAACCCCGGGCCTCCTTGACCCGTGTAGAGCTGGCCCATGTGCAGTGCTGATGCGCACAAGGAGTGCGGTGCCACGCAGGGGTGTCTCTGTGTAAGGGAGCGCCACACGCAAGGAATGAGCCCCATAAGGAGAGCTGCTCAGCGCGAAAGAAAGTGCAGCCTGCCCAGGAATGGTGCTGCACACACAGAAAGCTGACACAACAAGATGATGCAACAAAAAGAAACACAGATTCCCATGCCGCTGACAACAACAGAAGCGGGCAAAGAAGAAGACACAGAAAACAGACAACTGGTGGGGAGAGGGAGGGGAAAGAAAAAAAAATAAATTAAAAAAAAAAGAGAGAGAAAAGGTAAGAATGGCAGATCTGGAACTATAAGTCAGATGTCTTAACTCCTTTTCTGAATAACATTATACTAATAGAATCACTGGAATATACTCATGTGAAAAAATGATCAGGTAACATTTTGTTTTGAGATTTTGAAGTGACTACAAACAAAAAGATATGTTCATTTTGAAAGTCCTTTGGTTATGTTCCACATAAGATCAAAGTCAATTATTTTTATTTTGTAGTAGCAGAAACAGTGGTAAACCTGTATACCATATTTGGAGCACACATTTCAAAAACAATACAGTCCTTGACTTCAATAATAGCAATGGAACTAGCTAAATTTTTTCTGCTCTTAAAATATGTCAATCAATATGTTAAACCCTCCTTACACATTTCTGATTTAATCCTTCTCCCAACAATATGAGAGAGTTACTATTATTTTTGTACTTTACAGATGAGGAAATTGAAGCTCAGAATGATTAAATAACTTATTCAAGCACACTTAGTCAATAAAGAAGTATCTATCAAATTCCAGGACCCTTGGATTGAGCACTATTTTATCCTGCTCCTCAACAGCAAAACACTGCAAATTAATAATGTACTTAAATCTATAACAGAGTCCTTGGTCTGTAACACAAAGAACAGCCTTAGAGGTGATGTTCCAATTCGGTAGTTTGCTTTTCCCTTTGGAGCAAAAAAGCAAGCAAGTAAACAAACGTACAGATAAACAAACCCTAACAATAAAAACAAATGGATATTCTATTAATTCAGTCACAAAAGTCTATTTATTAACTCTTTGTGCTAAGCACCTTAGTTAGTGATCTGAATATTGCTCCAGTAGAATCCTAACCTCAAGGAGCTACATCTTGTACACAGGGTTGAAGCCCTTTGACAGATGTGTTCTTTGGACACCTATGATCTCTCTTTTTTTTTGGTGTGTCTCAGTTTACTAAGCTGGCAAATTGGGAGGGCAGTACCTATGGCTTTGGGCTGTGTGAAGATTATGTTTATAAAGAGCTATGGCATTTCAGACAGGAGTAGTTGTGTGTGGACTAGAGCATGTGCATTATGCCATTTTTACGGTTATGATTTTGTAAACAGAAATCATTTCCTTTGCATCCTTTGTTTTTCATTTTTATCTCTTTAAACATTGTTCTACTTCTCTTATTTTCTTCTGCATTCTTCTATTCATTGTGCTATTAGAAAGTTGACCCAGAGACAAGGAAGTCTAGCTGTATAGGGAACTTCTAATTTAATAAAGAGGGGTCAGAAAAAGACGGGAATGGCATTTTTTCTCTACTTTTTCATGCAGGTCTTTCTAGGGAATATCTCTTGAAATGCCAAACCAGGTGTAGTAAAATGTCTTCTCCTCAGTACTAAAACCTTTTCTCCTAAAACCTTTTAAAATGTGACAGCAGAAATATATTAACATCCAGACTGCTACATTAAAGTAACTTTACTGTTCTTAACTTATATCCTCCATGATTTTGCAAATTCCGAGAAGGAGCTTTCACTACTGGTTTCAGAATCAGCATGCAGTATTTAGGATTTACAAAGGTATAAACTCAGCCTGGGAAGCAATTTATATTCACCAATTGGCACTGACAGGTTGGGTCCAACAAGGTTATGTATTATATATTTCAACAATTGTCAGAAATATTTACTGAGAATCCACTGTGTAAAGAAGGTGAACTTCATGCTCTACAGGGGCACACACAATAAAATAGATGACAGGGACCTTTGCTCTCAACAAATTTAAGAGTTTGTAGAAAAGATCTGTAAATCAAGTTAAAGATAATATTAATTTTTAATTTTTAAAATTCTAACCATATTCTATGTTTTTCCCTTTTTATTTAAGTTTAATTCCTCCTAGCTAAAAGAAAATGATCTAAATTGTTTTAAAGATTCATTTAGTCTTCTAGGAGACTTAAAAATAGCTGGATAATTATAATAGTGAGCTAAGACAAGATGGTCACCTTAATTGAGCATTAAATTATGCTTATTTTTATTTATGAGAGTGATAAATGAAAGTCTTAATATTCTGTGGGAAGGGTAACAGAAAGAAATAAAGCAGCTTTCTGAAATTTTTGTATCAAAGATCAATTTGATTATTATTTTGAGAAAGGGAGATGTGAGAGTGATGCAATTATGTACAATCTGATTTTTATTTTAAATTTTAAGAAAATTCTGCATTAAAAAAATTCCTTATAAGCTTCCTAATAGAGATGCTGTTTTCAGTCCTTGATTGACGTTGACAAAATAAACTTTCCTGACATCAAGAACTATCATCACTACTATTTTATTTGGGTAGATTTTGTAGGGGGCAGCTGGAAATCCTGAGAGTGGGCAAAACTACCCTGTGAACATCCGTTGTGGCATATCATCATTTAAATCATTCTCCTGTCAGATAAAGATAAATTTCGGTTCTTCAGAGTAGACACTTCCTTGACATTGAACTGTAAAGACAATTTATACACAGACATTAAATTAAGGTACTTTGAGGGGCATAATAGAAAAGGTCTTCTACAGGGATTTTGCAGAATATGTAAAATGCATTTTTATATGGTTGCCCTTTTTTTTCATGGGCCTCGAAAAGTGCTAAGGGTACAGTAGTAAATTGTCATTCAGTCAAAGCATATCTGTGCACTGGAAGAAAAATCACAAATTCAGAGAAATAAATCCTTAATAAGTCCAATAATTTGTCCATTCAAGTATTAATTGGATCAACATCTGTTTTGTTGTTGTTGTTGTTGTTGTTGTTTTTTAACAGAGAGAGTGAAAATGAAGAAACTAACACTTTTTGGAGTACTGTCATGTATGCCGGGTAACTGACAAGGTCTTTCCAATCCATTTTCTCATCTAATTTCACTTTATCAATACACCTATCTTAGAGGGAAGTTTTACTTTTTTGCCTATTCTTTTGGATGTGGAAGTTTTACTTTTTTGCCTGTTCTTTTGGATGTAAAAAAGTCTCAAGTTCAGAGATGTTAAGTGACTTTATAATGATCATGTCAAAAATAAATAGCTGTGACAGAATTAGAACTCAGACCCATTGAACTTTAAAGTCCAGACTTTCTGCTGCAGACTGATTTCACAAGGATAAAAGGTTTTACATTTTTCTTACCTCTTGTGACAACTGCTCTTCAATATAGTACTGGTTTTATTTCTTTTATTCACTCACTATAGATTGCAAGCCTTTTTGAGTAAAGACTGTATGCTATTCTCATGTTCCTTTTCCCCACAATTTCTACTCCAATGCCATGCTTGTCTAATATAATACAGCCCTTCTCTAATGGAGAGCCTTCCTCCTTGTTAATTTAAGAAAATCCCAATGTGATGTTTCTAGGGGAGTCTTGTTAACATTTATTTGTTGAAAAAAATTTTACACATAGACATTGCATAAGTAATATTATGAATCAATGTGTCAAACAGTTTAAATTTAAAGTAGTTAGAATTGGTCAGTTTAGTGCTGAAGGAAGGTCTTCATGAATAAACACATTACTTGCCAGACTTTGAATAATTAGATACAAATAGAATTCAGGGGGATGCGGAATTAAATCTGATGACTTCGAGTTCAGTCATAAAATTATATAAGGACTGACTCATGGAAATTTTCGATTTTTAGAGCAGAGAGCACCTACAAAATTTACCTTGACAGTTGCAGATATATCATTAAAATGAAGATGAATCATTATAAGTTACTGAATACCTCTGGTGTACCAGACATTATGGGATGTGTTTGTAAACCAACTTTCATTTATTCCTCATAACAACCCATGAAGTTGATATTTGTTTCCCCATTTTAGAGGTGAAAAATTTAGGTTGAGAGTCTGTTTTTCTGTCCAGAGTTCAACAGTTATAAAATGGAAGAAGCAGGACTTAAAACTAGGTCAGTCTGATTTAGTTTGTGTTGGAACATGGAGGCTATTTAGAAGATTGCATGAGTTGAATTTGAGCTCCACTCTTAAACACTATGTATCTCTGATCAAGCTATTCCAACTTGAAGCTTTAGATTTCTTATCTGAATATTGGGGATGTTGGGGAGATTTAAACGAGCTAATACATGTAATGTGCTGCCTAACACAAAGTGAGTGATTAGTAAATATTACTTGTGATGATGATCATGGTGAATTTATACACTATGTGTTCCTATTTATATACATAGTATCTTGCATAAAGATTGGAATACTTTTTACTTCCTTTGCATAGACTAAGGCTAAACGTACAGTATGTACACAATAATGTTTGCTAAATGGACCCTGAGAGGTTGTAAGGAAGTTGTGAATCTTACTTGTATTTTACTCTTGCTTCTCTAGACAATCATTCCTATGGCGTGGGAAACCACCCATAAACTTATTTTAGGTAGAAGTCCCATAAATGCTAGCATCTATGCCTTGAGGGAAACATTTCCAGATGTTCTAAGATTTGAATAATGACTATAGCACAACACCTTGAGTAGGAGCATAGATACTTATTCATTTTTTTCAAGACAAGAATGAAGGAAAAGATATTTAGTAGGAAAATGGACAAGTAGTTTTGACAAGGTTATGAACATAATAAAGAGGAACTACTTGTCAAATCCATTAGGGAAGTTCATTTGGCACATTCAGAAGGATTACATTTCATTCATTCTTGAACATTGGTAGTAACTGGTCTTAACTTCATTAAAAACAACAGCTTCACAATTTCATTCAGGAGAAGACCTTAAATCTTGTTTTGATAAAAGCAAACAAGGTTAGGGTAAAATCAGAGCAATTTTACCAAGAAAACTTACACATATGAGATTAAACATCCCCTCTTCAAAATGCTGAAGGAGTTTCGAAAGGATACCATAGACTGACCCTTGACTAATTGTAGTGCTAACAGGGGAACTCTTATAAAGTAGATAACAAATGGCCATTTTCTGGGAATAAGGACAGTTTTTCAGTATGTGGGCTGCTCTCAGTGTCATTCCCTGCTTCCCTGAAGAATTCTCCAGATGTCCAAATGCTGTGTAAACTGGCTTAATGCCAATTTTAGAGGACAAAACCTATATTTTCTTCTTCTATTCCTCCTTTTCTTTGTTCTTTTATCTCTTTCCCTCTCTTCCCTCTCTGTTTCTCTCCCTCTGCCACTCCCTTCCAGCCTTCTTTCAATTAAACACCAATGTGCCCTTACTTTGTCCAAGACACTATGATAGATTTTGGGTAAACAAAGATGAGTATCAAATAGCTCTGTTGTTAAAGTCCTTATTGACTGGGCAGAGAGAGATAATGAAGCAAATAGACAGGAGGGAAATGTTAGGGTACAGTCCCTAAAGGAAATTATTCTAGATGCCAATGGCATTCCAGGGAGAAGTGAGAGACAAAAATGTTAGCTTAAATTTTGACAAAAACTACAAGATTTTTATTTACCATAAGAATGTGAAAAAATCTGAAAAGTTGAGTAAAACTGAATTTGGTTTATAATCACATATTTTGCTCTTTTTTCCTGGAGTCATGGAGTGACCAAAGTGGTATTAAAATATGATTTCCACATGCTTTCCTAGTTCTGTTGTCAGTACTCATTTCACTTGAAAACACTATAACTCTTGCTAAAGATGACCCCTGTCTCGTCTCCCTTTGAAGATGTTATATCACATTCTTTTGTTTTTAATCCTTTCTTACTCATTCCCAGTATCTTTTGCTGGATCTTCATCCCTTTTACTTCTTACACTTTTTAATGCCCAGGGCTCATTCCACAGACCACTTTTCTATTGATCTTCTCTAACTACTATACCTGCTTGGTGATCTCATTCATCTTCAAAGCTAAAGATACTCTGAAAGTTATATCCAGTTCAGACTTCTTATCTGAAATCTTTCCCTTGCCTTATTTTTCTTCCTACTACTTAATGCCTTCTTACACACCATACAGCAATTATTTTGTTTGTTTCTGTCTCCTCCCACTTAAATGTAAACTTTACTGGAGCAGTGCTTTTGGACTATTATCCACTGTCAATTCCTGAGGGCTTGGAATAATGGCCGTTCAAAACAACTTCTCAACAATATTATGAATAATAGTAATAATAATGTTCCATTTGGGGTTACATGGGGAAAGTCAAGATTCCTGAAGACATACAATACAATTCCACCCTACTTTTATAAGCCCAAGAATCTTGAATAAGATCGACAATAATTCAAGGTTAAAGAGTATAATTCGTGTTCAAAAACTATCACTAAATCCTTGATAAACTTGAAAGTCAGGAACTTTCTTTCTTCGATATTTTTAATGACTTTACTGTCTAATGCAAAATTGCTTTTGGGAAGGACTCCCTGTGCTTTTACCAGCATCTGCTAGCTTTGAGAAACTTGTCCTCCAGTTCATTTCTGCATATTCGTTTATTTCACATTGAGGAGTTAACATATGTTTAGTCCAAAATAACCTTCTAGAATGTGAAATAAGCCAGCAGATGTGTACGCTTTGCTCACAGTAGCTTTAATTTTTATCCTTTATAATTCTGAGCTACTGCTGTTGCATGATATATTAGGTGGCAATTTATATAAAGACTTTGGATGGTATGTGTGAGTTTGAGTAACACCACCTCCAGTTGGTCCAGAAAACTTCCACCTCCTTTTTGCTTTAAAGAGTGCTGCTAAACAGAATGTAATGCATTTGTGTGCAATGTGCACAAAGCAGGCCTGCCTCTGGCAATTGACAGTTTAACCAGTGGGATTCCAGATTGATTCCTAACTTGCAACCAAACAGAGCAGAATAGCTCCATAGGACCAGATGTGAGAGCAGGGATTGTTTCCCTGCTTGCCTTTCTTTCTTCTTTCCTTTCTTTTCTCATAATTATTATCATCATTATTCATCCACCTGAAGTCTAGAGAGAACTAGCCACTAGTTCTTACAAGCCAACACTAAAAAAATACAAGGATGGTAAAGTGGTTCAAATAATCCTCCTCAGAATATGGGTTTAAACTGCCATCTGAGTCCCGTACCCTCCCCCAATACCAACAGGAAAAGAAAAACAAACAGAAAACCTGAATGTATAAAGAGGCACTATATCCTGGGAGTGTTTTACTTTCTTGCTTTTTAATAATAATAACCACTCATAGCATTTTCTATACCCTTCCATTAGAAGGAAATTATTTTTAAAACTGCACATTAAAAATGATCATGAATATACTCCACTCTTCCTAAGCTTGAGGACCACGTTTCACACTAACTGCCTCAGAGTTATCTATTTAGAAATGACGGTTAAAAGGGGAATTGCTGCCTTTGGGTTAGTTGATGACTGCAACCCACCCTGAGAATGAAAAGGATCCTCTCAAAATGCCTTTTAAAATTGATCATATTGTGAAGTGAGTCTTCAGAAACACTTAGTACATAAAACTGAATATGCAAAACCTTTGATCCTATTCTCTTGTCTACACAATTCAGTGGATCCTGAGCTTTTATTCTACCTAGATAATTACTCATTAAATTGTGATTTCCTTATTATTGCTATTTTACTATTTTACTCTAAGACACTCAAGATTTTGAGACAAGCACTTCTTTCTTTAAAAAGAGAGCAAATATGAATGCCTTTGCCTCACTGGTGAAGTACTCTTTTGGAGCTCTATCATTCAATATTTGCTTATCAGCCTAGGTGTTACTTTTTTGAGCTGACTTCAATTCCCTTGTTACAAAACCATGACTAACAAAGAGTAACAATTGGACTTATCTCTGTCAATTTCAACCCTGATGCAAGGGAGTAAAGAACTTTCAAGAATAAATTGTCTTATATCCTAACTTCTGTTCAGGGAGAAGTTTCCTTAGCAGAGTCATACCTCTGTGTGGTTCGTTCCAATTAGGTATCTTTTTCCCTCCCTTCCACCTTCTAAAACAGGGTTTATCACATTTACTTCCTTGTTAAATGTTTCCTTCCTAGATTATAAAGTTCCTGTTTCAATATCATTTGCCAGTATAAATATTAAACTTGGTTTTCCAGGTTTTATAGTCAGAGATTGATTTTCTACCTACTTCAGATATTGACCAGTTACTAGAGGGAAGGAGAACTTGAACATGGAGTTTCCTCTATATTGAAACAATATCTCTTGGAAGCCCTCCTTTCAATATGTCTTAAACACTAAAAATTAGAACACTACCACAGTGAAAATGCTCATTATTTTTAGATGTATTCCTTCAGAAAATACGAAGCTAAAAACATAGGCACTTTTAAATAAAGGAATATTGTAATTGGTGATAAACCTTGATCTTTCAAATAAATTTTGGAAAGTTGATGAGATTATTTTTACTTTTTTTCCTTCTGTTTTCTTATTCTTGTATTCCCTAACTCAATGAATCATTCCTTTCTTCTCTATAACTGGAGTCCTGCTCCTCTAGGGGCCTAAAGATATTTAGAAAATAAAGCTTGGACAGAGATCACTCTCTACAATATTTATACATTGCAGAAGAATTTGAAATTTTCAATTTTTATGTCTGACTTCAAACACAACTCTCAGAAATGAAGAAATCATGTACAATAAAAATAAAATAAGAAAGATAAGATGAACTTTTTGAATTTAAGGTAACGATCTATCCATATAGGAATTTACAGACTGGAGCAAAACTTGAAGAGAAACATTTTTATGGCCTTTGAAATTTATGATCTACTGGTACATTGAAAATAATTGGCCATGAGAATTCACAGGAAGCTACTTGTATAGCACCCACTGGGTGAGGTCATTTTATCCAAGCCATAAATTTCATTGAAAAATTTACTGAAAGCTGATGAAAAGTCTCACATTTTGAAAGAAAAGCAAAACCAAATAAAACAAAATTCTCCAGGAAAACCTGATGACCCCAGAGAGAGGTAATATAATTTCCCAAACCACATAGACAAAAGACTTCAAGTACTAAGAAATGGACTTTGAGGGCACCTACTTGTTGTTCAGAGCTGAATATTTAAACTCAGAAAATTCAAACAGAAAAACACAAAAGAGTCCTCAGAGACAGATTAATATGTAGTTTCTTAAAGTTAACTTAAAAATTCCTTGAAATAAATGGCATAGCTGCTAGGAAAATGCATATCTACCTGTGCACATAATACCTGCTATACATCATGATCACATTCTTAATGTATTCTATTAGTACTTGATTGATTATTACTTGGCTTGATTTCATGGTAGGTAGAGGTATATGTGTAAGGATGGATCTGGATCTAGATATAAAGGTAGAGCTATAAAAACTTGATTGTAAACTTTTTATTTTTGTTCTTTTGTATCACAGCATGTCCAAATTTCCAGTATTTTAAGAGTGAATAATTCTCCAGGAACACATTAACTATGAATTAAGTAACAATCTTTTTAAACCTTGGTGACAAAAGAGCTCCTATTGTATTCACTATAATAAATGTTTCTAGGCATAGCTAAGAAGTAGATTGATTCATCCTAACAATGAGGGGGGGGGGTGGGGGAGACTGGTTTATTTTATTATCCTTGTCAAAATCTAAACCTGATATTTGTTAAGATTTGGAGTCTGTAAATATTGCTGACTCTTGAACATAGGCTCTCTGTTTGAACTGAATTCATTGCTGTTAGGTTGTTCGGGCCCAGAAAGTGAGGCCCCAGGAGCACATTAATTCCTTCATTTCTCTCTAAACTCCAGAAAATATATCATTTGTAATCTCTCAGAGAGAATGTGGAGATTCAGATTCATTATTTAATTCGTCTCATCCTGATCGAGTAAGATTAATTGGATTGTATGTTGTTTCTATAGCAGTAGAATATACACTAATAGGACTATTTTTATTATTCCTTCAGAATTTTACCTTTGCAAGTTTGATCACCATTAGGATAGAAATATGCTATACGTAATGAATATTTAATGAAGTCAATGAAATAATTAAACTAATTAAATGGATTTTTAAAAGTAGCATGGTATCAGTTTTTAATTTTGTTTTGTTTTTCTAAGATAATGATTAAGTTTCTTCTATATTAAAAATCTAGATCTATTCTGATTAAGGAAAAATTTCAGGAATTTTTCTTAAAAGGGGGGGGAAACAGAGTTATGTGCATAATTTTAATTACTACAAAGCAATATTTATGCCTGCCAAACAACTGGTTCTTATGTGTAAGAGAGAGCACACAAATAAGAAATGTTTAGAGAGTACTAGAAGGAAGCATATTACCAAGGGAAAACAGTTAAAGTAATGAAACCTTTAGGCAGGAAGATTAGATAGGAACATAAACTGTTTATGCAGATGTGCTTTCCTTTGTAAACCACTGTGTACCTCAGATGTGAATCCTCATCCTTAGAAGTAATTTCTGAAGTTCAAGGACTATAGGGCACAGATTTTACAGATGTTCACAAGTGGCATAACTCCCTATTTGTCTCTACAGACAAGCTGACAGCTGATATTTCTGTTTATCAGAAAAAGATGTTCATTTGAAATAAAATCCATAAACTTTTAATCAAAATCTAGAAACTTGCTATTTTCATTTTTTAGAAAATTCTCTGCAGTTAATTGTCACATTCCATCTGGACTTTACTACAAAATTCTGAGAATTTAAGTGAAGAAATGTATGGATAGATGTTTCATAAAATCAGTTAGGCAAATATTAGATATAATACCTGCAAATCTAAAAAGAGTACTCAATACATTGTGGAACAAATGTCCTATATAGAGCCAACCTAGTGTGTGTTAGAAGCTTGGTGAATGAGATGAATGAGGGTTAATTTGGATTGGGAATTGAAAAGGCAAATGGGTGGGGTTGTAGAAGGGGATTGGAAAGGATGATCTGGAAGAAATGATTGTATGTGAAAAGCCTCTGAGGACCACTGAGCTTGTTTATTTCATTTACTGTCAATCAGCAGCTTGTGCACCATAGTACAGATCTGTTCTAGTGATTTCCCTCTCTAATACACATAAGCTTTGAAATGCTAATATCTTCCCTAGCTTATACTATAGAGTGTAATTTCCTGTTACCTTCTAACCATTTGACTCAGTAGGAAAGTGTAAACTCTGTATATTCACAATGGATCAGCTTTGATCATAAAAGGCCACAGAAGTACCATTTCTCCTTTACAGACAGATGTATTTTTGTCTTTGTTTTCATAATTTATAAATGTATCATCCAAAATATACATAATTTGCTTCTTTATGGAATATGTATTTGATTCTGACCCTGTTATTTACAAGCCATTGAACACTGAAAGAGTTGAATTCATTATACTTCACTTTTTTTCCCCCTAGGAAATGGAGACAGTAATAATACCTTCCTTATAGAAAATTTTCTAAGGATTGACTGAGATAATCCTGATAAAATTCTTAGTGCAGTACCTGGATTTTAGCAATCACTCAATAAAAGTTATCTGTTATTACATGATGGCAATTCTAATAACACTTGCTATCTCTCCCATGGGTGATAATAAATTACACAAATGTTTCGTATGGTTCTACTTTATATGAATGTAAATAATAATGAGCACAAACTCCCTAATGAAGTGGCTTCGGGCCAGAATGAGCAAGTGGGAAATTGCAACACTGGCAAAAAATATTTTACAGATTAGAATCCCAGAATTTCTTTTGTGGGTTCCTTGTAATTGACAAATGTCTAGACTTACCAGTTTTTGAAATGCAATTGACTACAGTCTACTCAACTCCTGTGATAAAATGAAGACACAGAAACCAGCAGGACTGGGGAAATTTGCGGATTGTCATAACTTCCTTACCCTACCACAATGCCTTTTTAAAAAGTCTGATGAAGTTTAAAAGATATACAAGAAAACAATATAAAAGAATACTACTGATAATATTGGGGTGGGAAAGATCTTTCTTAAGCATGATAGGAAAATCAAAAACCCAATGAAAATACCTGAAAATGAAAACTTCAAATTCTGAAAGACCCATAAAAACAAAATAAAATGACAAACTGGAATGAAATATCATGTATGCTTATGTAAATATATGTTTGTATGAGTATATAGATGTGTATATAAATATAAATCTAAAAAAGATAGGGTAATCATACAGAATATATAAAGAGTTCCTATAAATTACAAAAAGTATACAAATAGAGAATATCTATAATTCATAGGATTCTAAAAGGATTGATCAACATGACAAATGATATTTAAGCTCATTAATGAAAAAAGAAAATATCATGATATATACTGCTTATTAAATTGATAAGAATTAAAAAGAAGGATAAAATCAACACTATCAAAAAATGACCTTTGAGAATCTTATCTATTTTCTTTCCTTCACTCCCAGGCTAATGATCTTGCATTTGCTATAGTGAGCAGGCAAAAGTAGAAATGGGTCTATATAGAATATATAATTTGTGTTATTTTGAGAATAATATGATGTGGGCTATGGGTGGAAGGCTCTGTGTCTCTTCAGAGATAACTAAGTTGTTTGACTTGTGGGTGTGGAACGGTAAGAGGCTGCAGTCCTGCCCTTAGGGACAGTGGCAGCGGCTCCAGTCCCAGGAAATGTTTAACAATGCAAGGGCTATAAACTTTAAGTATTTAGGGGAAATGCAAAAACCAAATACGCTAAAGGCTTATCTAGAATGTCTGGAGTCCATGCTAAAAGCTTACCTAAGATGTGGAAGATATATGCTAATTGAAGCCTATTGAGAACTGAAACAAAGGGACCATTTGGCCTTTCCTCTCTGTATAAAAGACGTTTGAAAATCTTGTTCAGGGCTCGGGATTCAAACTGAAAGCTCCCAAGTCCGGCCGGCCGTCAATAAACCATTTTTCCTTCTCAAAATCATTCCTGAGTCCTGGCCTCTCTATACTCAAATAATTGAACTTCTCTTAAATTCCACAACAATATCTACTGGAGATTTTTTAAAATCTCACAAAATTGCTACTTAAAAATGCTCTGAAGTCACAGACAGAACAGGGATGAGATGATAGAAATTGGTAGAAGGAATATTTCAAATAAAAATAAAGAATAATTTTATTTCTTTTGCAAATTTGGCTATCATTTTTTTTCTAACTGAAAAATGAAAGGTTTTAATATTTAAAAATAAATAAATAAAATCCAGGCCATAAATATAAAGCATTTTCAGGACCTTGTGTTAAGTAATTATTTCTTAGATTTCATACTCAAAGCACAAGCAACAAAAGAAAAAAAATTAGATAAATGTAGCTCATCAAAATTAAAATGTTTGGAGTTCTGAAAAGATGGCATAGGTGTAGCATGCAAGGCTCAATTCTCTCACAAAAACAACAGAAAAAGGACCAAAAACTGTCTGAGGGACCTGCTTTGTGGGTCAGCAGAACAGTACAGTGCACACAACACCCAGGAGGGTGAGAGATACAGAAGCAAAGAACCCAAAATGACAAACATGAGTTATTAAACTCCTTTGGTGGCTGGGAAGGTCACCCATCCCACACCTTCAAGGCATTACACCCTGAATAAATCCCTTGGCCCACTGCAGATGACTGAAAGGGGAGAAGATGTCTTTCTCCCTAAGAAGACAGAGGGTGTGGCACAGAGCAGAGTAGTTTTGCTTCAGTGAATTTGGCCTGCAGAGGCCAATTTGAATCTAGTTCTGGCCAGAACAGAAACAAAGGGAAGCAGAGGTTGAAAGAAACACCTCCAGGGAAAAGTTTGCTGATGAGTGCTATGTGTTGGTCAGATGGGAAATTCTCAGGAGAAAACTTTTAGGTGTCTCTTAGCCCAAATTCCTGGGAGAAAATCTGTGTCCCTTTAGTGAATCCTTGGTCCAATTTTGATAACTTAAGCTGGGTAATTTTAAAGCTCAGAAAAAGCTGAACAAAAATCAAAGAAGAGCTGTGAAAAAACAAAATAAAACAAAACTGGACACAAGAGAAATTAGCCATCATAGTAAATTTACCCACATATTCAGATGCCAAGAATCAGCAAAAAATTGTGAGCCATACTAGGAGAGAGTAAAAGATTGCCTAGCCAAAGGAACAGACCAAATATCCTGATGAGATACAGGGTTTAAGATGACTAATCAATGATAATTACACAAATCTCCGAAATCAATTCAAAGAATTGAAGGGAAATATGGCTAAAGAGATAAAGGATATTAAGAAGACACTGGGTCAGCATAAAGAACAATTTGAAAACCTACAAAGAAAAGTAACAGAGCTCATGGGAATGAAAGACTCAATGGATGAGATTAAAAGTAGGGTATTGGATGTGGTTTAAACAGCTGGGTGCCTGCCTCCCACATGGAAGGTCCTGGGTTCAGTTCACCTCCTAAAGAAGGTGAACTGATGCAATGAGCTGACACAATGAGCAGGCATAAATGAAGATGAGCAGAAACAATGAGCAAAGACAATGAACAAACAAAATGAGCAGACAGATGAAGCAGCCATTTTGGGGGGTGGGAATACTGATTCATATTCAATTTAAAAAATACAACAGAGGCACATAACAACATAGTTGAATTGATTAAAGACAGAATTAATGATATTGAGGACAGAACATCTGAACCTGAAAGACAGGAGAGGGAAGTGTATATGGCTCAAGTGATAAGGTTTCTGCCTACCATATGGGAGGACCTGGGTTCAAGCCTTGGAATTCCTGGTAAAAAAGAAAAAGAGAAAGTGTGCCTGTGCAGTGAGCCAGGGCCCATGTGGCAAGTCAAGTGCCTGTGTGGTGGTGAGCTGAATGCGCATGTGAGTACCCATGCGGTGAGCCAGCACCCATGTGATAAACCAGTGCCTGCATGGTGAGCTGAGTTCCTACATAGCAAGCTGATTGCCCACAAGGTGAACCAGTGCCCACAAGAGTGAGTTATGTAGCAAGATGATATGCAACAAAAGAGAGATGAAGGGGAGAGTCAAAGTGAAGCACAGTCAAAACCAGTAACTGAGGTGGTACAGGTGACAGGGAACCTCTCTCCACATCAGAGGACACCAGGATTGAATCCCTGTGAATCCTAGAGGAGAAAAAATGAGAAGAGAAGCCAAAAAGATAAATAGAAACAGAAGATCACACAGCAAATGTACGCATAGCAAAACCAGCAGGGCAGGGGGGAGAAAAAAAAAAAAAAGAAAAGAAAATACAGGAGAAGAGAAAAAGAATGGAAAAATAAAACAGGGTCTCAGGGAATTGAATGACTATGTAAAATGCACAAACATGCACATTGTTGGTGTCCCATATGGAGAAGAGAATGGAAAAGGTGTTGAAAGAATATTTGAGGAAATAATGGCCAAAAACCTCCCAAACCTTATGAAAGACATAAATATCATTATCCAAGAAAGAAAATGCTATCCAAACAGAATAAATCCAGACAAATAAGACACCTATTGTTCAGAATAACAAATATCAGATAAAGAGAGGATTCTGAATGGAGCAAAAGCAAAGAAAACCATGACATACAAGGGAACCTCAATAAGATTAAATGCTGACCTCTCATTAGAAACCATGGAAGTGAAAAGGAAATGGCATGATATATTTAAGGTGCTGAAAGAGAAAAGCTGCCAGCTAAGAAATTCTGTATCTGGCAAAACTGTCCTTCAAAACTGAGGGTGAATAATCTTCTTTATACTTTTAATAGGGCCATGTATCTTCAAAATTCTAATAAAGTTTATTTCTTACAGAATCAACACCTTATTAGTTATGTGGGGATTTCATCCAGTTCCAACCAGGGTGCTGAACCTGTCTTTCTTCAACCACAATAGAATACCCAGAGAGGTGTACATTCTCTCAGACAAGAACTATTGTCCTAACCAGCAGGAAGTAAGTACAGAAGAATGCCTATCACCCCTCAGCACCCCCTTAAGAATAAGGGCTTGAACCCCTGAGGAGGGAGTTGAGTCAGGATAATATAATGGAAGGGGAAAGGCAGCTGGCCCAGCAGACAATACGGCCAGCAGACAACATGCCATGAGATTCTGCCAAGACCTTGACCTTGACCTTGAGGTCCTAGTTAGGATGAGACCTGGTGATGAGTGTAGAAGTGAAGATTATTAGGAAGGGTAAATTAAAGGGTAAAGGACATACATTAGTAAGATACGACAATAAAAAACCAAAGGATAAAATGGACAAAGTAAGTAATACCTTTACAATAATAACACTGAATATTAATGTCCTAAATTCCCCAACTGAAGACATAGACTGAGAGACAGGTTAAAAAATATGAGCCATCTGTATGCTGTTTACAAGAGACTCACCTCAGATGTAAGGACACAAACAGGTTGAAAGTGAAAGGTTGGAAAAAGGGAGTCCACACAAATCATAACCAAAAAGATCTGGAGTAGTGATACAAATATCTAAAAAAATAGATTTTAAATTCAAAACTATTATAAGGCATGAAGAAGGTCATTATATATTAATAAAAGGGGTAACTCACCAAGAAGAAAAAACTAAAATAAATATTTATTCACTTAACATAGGTGACCCAAAACACATGAAGCACACACTGGTAAAAAAAGGAGAAATAGATGTCTCCACAATAATAGTTGGAGACATTGATACATCACTCTCAGCACTGGATAAAACATCTGGACAGAGGACAAATAGAGAAACAGAGAACTTGAATAATAAGATAAATCAACTAGATCTAACAGACATTAATAGATTTATAATAGAGAGTATTATACCACAAAACAGAAGGATATACATTCTTTTCAAGTGCTCATGGATCCTTCTCCAGAATAGACCATATGTTTGATCACATCGGGTCTCAATAAATTTTAAAAAAAGATTGAAATTATACAAAACATTTCCTGTGATCATAAAAAAATGAAGCTGGAAATTAATAATGAATGGATAAAGGGAAAGTTCATAAATATAAGGAGATTAAATAGCACTCTTAAATAATCAGTGGGTCAGAGAAGAAATTGAAAGATAATTCAATAAATATCTTGAAACAAATGAAAACAAGAATACAACATATCGAAATCTATGGGACCCTGCAAAGGCAGTGTTAAAAGGGAAATTTATAGTCCTCAATGCTTATATTTAAAAAGAAAGGCCTAAAGTCAAAGATTTAACTATGCCTGGAGGAACTAGAATAAGAAGAGCAAACTAATCTCAAACCAAGCTGAAGGAAAGAAATACTAAAGATCAGAGCAGAAACACATGAAATTGAGAACAACAGCAACAACAAAAACAATATAGAGAATAAAAAAAAAATTTCATTGTTTGAGAAGATCAACAAAATTGATAAACCCTTAGCTAGACTGACAAAGAGAGAGGATTCAAATAAATAAAATCAGAAATGGGGATGGGGCATTATCACTGACACCACAGAAAGATCATAAGTGGATGCTTTAAACAATAGTATGCCCCAAAACTAGATGATGTAGACAAGATGGACAAATTCCTAGAAACACATGAGCAACCTGCACTGACCCTGGAAGAAATAGAAGACCTCGACGAACCAAATACAATGAAAGAGATTGAAACAGTCATCAATAACCTCTCAAAGATGAAAAACTCAGGACCAGATAGCTTCACAGGTGAATGTTATCAATCATTCAAAGATGATCTATTACCAATCTTGCTCAAGCCTTTGCAAAAAATTGAAGAGGAAAGACCATTACCAAACTCATTCTATGAAGCAAACATCACCCTAATAACAAAACCAGATAAAAATACCATGAAAAAAGAAAATTTCAGACTGATAGCTCTAATGAATATATGCAAAAATCCTGAAAAAATACTTGCAAACCTAATCCAAAAGCACATTAAAAAAAGAATTATAAACCACAAGCAAGTGAGTATGCAAGGTATTTCAATACAAGAAAATTAACCAGTGTAATAAACCACATAAATAAATTGAAAAAGAGATATCACATGTTCTTAATTGATGCAGAAAAGGTATTTGACAAAATATAGCATCCTTTCTTGATTAAAAAAAAATTGCAAAAGTTAGGAATAGCAGGAAGCTTTCTCAATATGGTAAACTGAATTATGAAAAATCTGCAACTAGCATTGTATTCAATGGTGAAAAGCTGAAAGCTTTCTCACTGAGATCAGAAACAAGACAAGGATGCCCACTGTCACCACTGTAATTCAATATTGTGCTAGGAGTTCTAGCTAGAGAAATTAGCCTAAATAAAAAGAAAAGTCAGCCAAATAGGAAAGGAAGAAGTAAAATTTTCACTATTAATTGATGACATGATCCTATATCCAGAAAATCCTGAAAAATCCACAACAAAGCTGCTAAAACTAACAGATGAGTTCAGGAAAGTGGTGGCATACTAGATTAATATGCAAAAATCAGTAGCAATCTGCTACTATACACTACTCATGAGCAATCTGAGAAGGAAATAAGAAAAAAAAATCCGTTTGTAATAGCGACTTAAAAAATCAAATATTTAGGAACAAACTTAACCAAGAACATAAAGGATCTATATTCAGAAAACTACAAAACATTGCTAAAAGAAACCAAAGAAAATTTAAGTAAATGGAAAGACATTCTGTACTCATGGACTAAATGTCATTGGGATGTCAATTCTACCCAAGCTGATTTACAGATTCAACACAATCCTAATAAAAATCCAAACAGCCTTTTTTGCAGAAATGGAAAAGTCAAATGTCAAATTTATTGGAAATGTACTGAATAGCCAAAAATGACTTTAAAAAGAATGAAGCTGGAAGACTTTCACTTCCTGACTTTAAAGCATGTTGCTTAGATACAGTGATAAAAACAACATGGTACTGACATAAAGCTGCAGGGACAATTGCCGGACATTGTATGTCCTCCCATGGCCCACTGGATGGAACGTGAGAGTGTAGGCTATGGTGTGGACCACAGGCGATGGGGTGCAGCCATGCCCAGAGATGTACTCACCAGATGCAATGGATGTGTCATGATAATGGGGGAGAGTGTTACTGTGGGGGGAGTGGTGGGGTGGGAGTGGTGGGGGTGAATGGGGACCTCATATTTTTTAATGTAATATTTTTTTAAAAAATGAATAAATAAAATAAAATAAAATAAAAAAATAGATAGATTGACCAATGGAACTGAATTGAAACCTCAGAAATAATCACTCACATCTATGGCCAAGTGATTTTGTACAAGTCTGTCCAATCCATTCTGCTGGGTCAGAAAAGTCTGCTCACCACATGGTGCTGGGAGAACTGAATATCGATATCCCAAAGAAAGAAAAAGGACCCCTATTTCATACCTTATACAAAAATCACAAAATTAATTAAGGACCTAAATATAAAACTTCCAACCATAAAACTCCTAGAAAAAATGTAGGAGAACATTTTCAAGATCTTGTGATTGGCTGTAGTTTCTTAAACATTACACTAAAGCACAAGCATATAATAAAAATTAGATAAATGGGACCTCCTCAAAATTAAACACTTTTGTTCTTCCAAAAGCTTTGTCAAGAAAGTAAAAAGGCAGCCTACTTAGTCGGAGAAAATATTTGTAAACCACATATCCCATAAGCATTTGATATCCATGTTATATTAAAAGATCATGTGACTCAATGATAAAGAAAAATAACCCAATTTAAAAATAGGCAAAAAATACTTGAATAGATATTTTTCCATAGAGGGAATACAAATGGCCAAAAGCACATGAAAAAATGTTCAACATCACTAGCTATTAGGGAAATGCTGATCAAAACTACAATGAAATACCATTTCACACCATATAGAATGGCCATTATAAAACAAAAACAGAAAACTGCTAGTGCTGGAAAGGATGTAGAGAAACAAGAACACTCCTTCACTGTGGGAATGTAGAATGGTGTAGCCTCTGTGGAAGACAGCAGTATGTCAAAAAGCTAAATACTGAACTGCTGTATAATCCAGAAATACTATTACTAGGAAGATATTCAGAAGAACTGAAAGCAAGGATGCAAATTGACATTTGTATATTGATGTTCGCAGCAGCATTGCTAAAATATGGAACCAGCCCAAGTGTCCATAAACTGATGAATGGAGAAACAAAATGTGTCACATACACAGTAGAATAATATTCAGCTCTAAGAATTGAAACTGGGATGTATATGACAACACGATTAATCTAGAGGATATCATGTTGAGTAAAATAAGCCAGGTACCAAAGGACAAATGTTGTTTGGTCTCACTCATATGAACTAAATATGATGAGTTATACTTTAGAGTATAGCTTATTAGGAAATAGAAGGTGGATTGAGAATGAACCAATTAATGGATAAATAAAATATAGTATATACACACAATGGAATATTATTCAGCCATGGAAACAAACGAATTCCTGATACATGTGACAGCATGAATGAACCTCAAAGACATCATTTAAATGCAATAAACCAGACACAAATGGACAAATATTGTATGATCTCACTGGTTTGAAGCAATTGAAATAAGCAAACTCATAGAGTCAGAATCTAGAATATAGGTTACCAGGGGACTGGGTGGGGATCGGAATGGGAAGTTAAGGCTTAAAATGTACAGGGTTTCTATTTGGAATAATGGAAATGTTTTGGTAATGGAATTTGGTGATAGTAGTACAACATTGTGAATGCAACTTACAGCACTGAAATATATATCTGAATGTAATTAAATGGGGAAACATTAGATAATATATATGATGACAAAATTAAAAATGATTCCATGGAACTACACTTCACACACAGTGAACCCTGAGTTAAACCATGGACTTTAATTAATAGTACAACTATAAAAATGTGCCTTCATCAACTGTAACAAATACAAGATGTTGGTGGTAGGATGTTGTGTGGGAATCCTGTATGTTATGTATGATTGTTCTGTAAACCCACAATTTTAAAAAATAAAATAAAAGAGTTCCTATAGAAAATTATGAAAGTAAAAATGAAATTCATCTCTATTCCCATCATTTAGTCATTACTTCCAACTTTTCCACTTTTTATCCTTTAAAAATATATATGTGCATTTATCTCTAAAGAAATGAAATTAATTTGGACATGCTGTTTCATAATGTTTTTCATTCAATTCATTTTGAATGTGCTCTTATGTCAATATCGAGAGATTTTCATAATTTTTCATGATTGCCTTGTATTTCATTATGAAAGCTTAGCATACATTATTTATATAACCCACTAAAGGTGGATGTTAGGATTTATCCCTAAAGATTAGCTTTCCAAAAATTAGACCTGACAGCCTTTCAAGAAAGTTAGCAGAGAGTCAATGAAAGTAATCATTAAATAGCAATACAACTTGGTCAACTCTGTGATGGTTTTTGACCCTAAGATTCTATTATTTTATGTAAATTTTGGTAGATTGGCTATGAAATAGGTCCCCAAGATCCCTACCAAAGGGTTAGGCTCAAAAATTTTTTGCCCAGATGAAGTAAGCTATGGAAATTGAAGGCAGTAAGGGATGGAATATGGCCTTTTAGATACAATATTCTATTTATTTGTAAACATTGGGAATCTGGAGAAGAGTAGTGTTTAGTTTCCTAGGGTTGCTGAATCAAAGTGCCACAGTTTGGAGGACTTCAAACAATAGTAATTTATTGTCTTACTGTTCTGGAGGGAAGAAAACATCCTTGCCTCCTCTTTTTTTTTTTTTTTTCCTGTCTTTATTTGTTTTTTTAATGTTACATTTAAAAACTATGAGGTCCCCATATACCCCCTATACTCCACTCCTCCCCCCATAAAAACAACCTCCTCCATCATCATGAGACATTCATTGCACTTGGTGAATACATCTCTGAGCACCACTATACCTCATGATCAATGGTCCGCACCCTAGCCCACACTCTCCCACAGTCCACCCAGTGGGCCATGGGAGGACATACAATGTCTGGTAACTGTCCCTGCAGCACCACCCAGGACAACTCCAACCCCTGAAAATGCCCACACATTATATCTCTTCCTCCCACTCCCTACCCCCAGCAACCACCATGGCCACTTTCTCCACACCAATGCCACATTTTCTTCAATTACTAATCACAATAGTTCATGAATAGAATATCAGTAAGTCCACTCTAATCCATACTCTATTCCTCCATCCTGTGGACCTTAGAATGGTTGTGTTCACTCCACATCTATATCAAGAGGGGGCTTGGATTCTACATGTGTACTGGATGCAATTCTTCTGCTTTCAGTTGTAGGCACTCTTGGCTCCCTGGTGTGATGGTTGACCTTCTTCACCTCCATGTTAGCTGAGTGGGGTAAGTCCAATAAACCAGAGTGTAGAGGTTGCAAGGTCCTGTTGAGGCTCAGGGCCTGGTTATCTTATGGTCAGTCCAGAGATTCAGGTCCCCTGGGTATACATTAAACCCCAGCACCAACTGCAGTTCCGGTAAAAGTAACAGGAAAGTCTTGTGGACAAAGATCACATCTGAGTCCAGCTCCATCACACAGAAACACAATCTCCAAAGTAGGACCAACTGACATGGCACTGAACTCCATCTGCCATGACCATAGAACCTGTGGGTCTCTGTAGCCCTCAGTAGAACCAATACCTGGGGTTGTATCTACTTGATCTGTCTCTGGGACTCTGCTCAGGTGTGCATAAGGGCAACCCCTCTGATAACCTCCCAGCTCTTTTTGGAGACTCATAGCCATATAAACTCATGTGTCCTTTCCATTTCCCCCTTTTATTCAGGTCAAAAAGCATTTTTAACTCCTGGTATTATATGTAGACTGAGATATTCTGCTGGTCCGAGTTGACCCTTTTATTCAAGTTCATTTTCTAGTTATATCATCAGCTGGTACTTGGTAGTAATCCCTCAGTGGCAGGGAGGCTCATCCCCAAGAGTCATGTCCCAAGCTGGGGGGAATGCAACACTTTTACATGCTGAGTTTGGCTTCAAGACTGGCCACATTTGAGCAACACGGAGGCTCTCAGGAGGTAAGTTTTAGGCACCCTGCAGCTCTAGGCCTTATTCTTATTTCAGGTGCACAGGCTTACAAGCATAGTCATTAGTATCAAGGGCTCATTGTTGGACCTTCCATCTTTTTTGGTCTTTGCCGTTGCACTTGGGGGATTGTTGCTGTTCTTTTAGGGACTGTGATAGAGCTCCCCTGGCTAGGAACTCAGCACTTGCTCAGTTGTTGTTTTTAATTGTAACCACTATGAAAATATCCAAACATTTTTATGTACCTTGGATATATGCCCTGGAGAACTCCCTGCCAACCCTGTGTCCCCTGTCAATAACATCCCACACCAGGATTCCTCCCCTGTCATTGTTGAACCTCTCTGTGATCCAAAACTTCTTCAGAAATGGAGCCCAATTTATTACCAGGTTCCATTAACAGTAAAATGGAATATAGTGATGAGTTTAAAGGTTAGATATAGAATACATATTAATTTAGAAAAATTAAGGTAAAAATAAATTAGGGTATCAAAAAATTAAAAAATGCAAAAGCTTTGTTTTTGATGTTTTGCCTTCCATCACTGCAATAAGTGTTGCCCTTTATGCAAATTGGCAAGGCAAATTCTTCTGTCTTTTCCTCAGTGTCTACGTCCTTTCTTTTTCTTTTTTCTTTTCCTAATTATTAAGCTTATCTTCAGGAAAGTTTTAGATCACAGTAATTCATATATACAACATACAGTACTCTCACATATCCAACATAAAACCCTTTTCCCTTCCACAGCAATAATCTTTTTACATGTTCATACTATCTTTACTGAAAGTGATGTAAAAATATTGAGATAATAGCTTTCAAACAAGGTAACATTTGGGTTTACATTGTGGTTTATATTTTAGACTATACAATTTTCTAAATTTTTAGTTATCTTATGTTTTATATTATGATTTACATTTTAGCCTATCAGCCCCTTTATATTTTTGGTGTAATTTAACATGTCTTATATCCATCCTTGCGTAATTTTGTGGAACACTTCTATTGCCGCACAGTTACATTGGTTCCATCTATTCAATACCTCTCTTGCCCCCCCAAAGGGCCACAGTGACAGTCAGTCTTCATTATTTGAAGGGCCATGTTCAGAGATACTTGCAACAGTGTTGAGGGCTTGACATGCTCAACTGCCCTAATGCATTGAGAGCCACCATTTCTCTTGAGAGATACAATTCCCTCTATTTGAGAACATCAGTCCTCCCCAGGATGTGGGTACACCTTCACTCTCATTATATGGGTCTCTATCCAATGATATAACCCACTATGGCAAAATGAGTATTCACACACTCCCTAGGAGCCTGTCCTGCATTGGATTATCCCCTTTAAGCAGCTTAAACAGGTAACCTTCGTTATTATATTTATGAAAAAGTTTTCTCAACTTTATACTCTCAACCAAATACCTGACAATCTCCTATGTTCATGAATTCCCCCACCCTCTCCCCAATTTCTTTGGCGATATTACCCATTCTCCCATCCCTAGCCCCCCTCAAGCACACAAAGTCCCACCCAAAGGTAACCCTATTCCCCCATTTTATCCCTTCCTTGTACAAATACTTACCCCCAGTTTATCATTGATTTCACCCATGTAGGTGTCAGCTTGCATTCTTCCTCTACTTCCCAATTTCCTTTAAGCCTATCATCCAGGTTCTAGCTCTCTGAGGCAGCTTGGTTTACTTATTTCATATCATTGAGGTCATGTAGTATTTGTCCTTTAATGCCTGGCTTGCTTCACTCAACATAAGGTTCTCAAGATTCATCCAGGTTATCACATGTGTTTGTAGTGTATTTGTTCTTAAAGCTGAGCAGTATTTCATTGTCTGTATATACCACATTTTATTTATCCACTCATCTGTTGATGGGCATTTGGGTAGATTCCAACTTTTGGCAATAGTGAACAATTCTGCTATGAACAGAATTAGCAGTTTGTGTCCTTGTTTTCAGTTCTACTGGGTATATACCCAGCAGTGGAATTACTGGGTCATATGGCAAATCTATAGCTAGTTTTTTGAGAAACTGCCAAACTGTCCTCCAGAAAGGCTGGATCCTTCTGCATTCCCATCAGCACTGGATGAGTGTTCCCATTCCTCTACATCCTCTCCAGCATTAGTAGTCTTCTGTTTTATTTCGTAGCTGCCAATCTTATGGGAGTAAGATGGTATCTCATTGTAGTTTTGATTTGCATTCGCCTAATAGCTAGAGATTTGGAGAATTTTTTCATGTGCTTTTTAGCAATTTGTATTTCTTCTTTGGAGAAGTGTCTGTTTAAATCTTTTTCCCATTTTTTAAATGGGTTGTGTGTCTTTTTATTTTCAAGGTATAGGAGTTCTTTATATGTACAGGTTATAAGTCTCCTATCAGATACAGGGTTACCAAATATTTTCTCCCATTGTGTAGGCTCTCTTTTCACTTTCTTGACAAACTCCTTGAAGTGCAGATGGCTTTAATTTTGAGGAAGTCCCATTTATCTATTTGTTCTTTTAATGTGAAGTTCATGAAGCCATTTCCTATTACAACGTCCTGTACATGCTTCCCTACACTGCTTTCCAAAGTCTTTATGGTCTTGGCTCTTATATTTAGGTCTCTGATCCGTCTTGAGTTGATTTTTGTATAAGGTGTGAGTTGATAATCCTCTTTCATTCTTTTACATATGGATATCCAGTTCTCCAGGCATCATTTGTTGAATAGGCCATTCTCTCCCTGTTGAGAGGATTTGGTGGCTTTATCGAATATTATATGACTATATATATGAGGATCTATATCAGAACTCTCAATTCAGTTCCATTGGTCTGTGTGCCTCCCCTTGTGCCAATACCATGCTGTTTACACTACTGTAGCTTTGTAGTATGTTTTGAAGTCAGGTAGTGTGATTCCTCCAATTTCATTTTTCTTTTTCAATATGTCTTTCGCTAGTTGGGGCCTCTTTCCTTTCCAAATAAATTTCCTGGCTAGTTTTTCTAGTTCATTAAAGAAGGCTGTGTTGATTTTTATTGAGATTACATTGAATGTGTAGATCAGTTTTGGTAGGATAGACATCTTAATAATATTTAGTCTTCCTATCTATGAACAGGGAATATTCTTCCATTTAGTTAGGTCTTCTTTGATTTCCTCAAACAGTGTTGTGTAGTTCTCTGTGTATAAGTTTTTTACATATTTAAATTTATTCCTAGGTATTTGATTTTTTTATTTACTACTGTAAATGGTATTTGTTTCTTGATTTCCTCCTGAGCTTGCTTATTATTGGTGTACAGAAATGCTACTGATTTTTGCATGTTGATTTTATAACCGCGACTTTACTAAACTCATTTATGAGTTCTAGAAGCTTTGTTGTAGACCGCTCAGGGTTTTCTATTTATAGGATTATGTCATCTGCAAATAATGAAATATTGACTTCTTCCTTTCCAATTTGAATGCCTTTTATATCTGGCTCTTGCCTCAGTGCTTAAGCAAGTATTTCTAAGACAATGTTAAATAGAAGAGTTGATAGTGGGCATCCTTGTCTTGTTCCTGATCTTAGAGGGAAAGATTTTAGGATTTCACCATTGTGAATGATGTTGACTGTGGGTTTTTCTTTTTTCTTTTTAAATTATTTATTTATTATTATTATTTTTTAATTACATTAAAAAAAATGAGGTCCCATTCAACCCCACCGCCCCCACCCCCCACTCCCCCCACTCCCCCCACAGCAACACTCTCTCCCATCATCATGACACATCCATTGCACCTGGTAAGTTCATCTCTGAGCATCACTGCACCCCATAGTCAATGGTCCACATCATAGCCCAGACTCTCTCACGTTCTGTCCAGTGGGCCCTGGGGGGATCTACAGTGTCCTGTAATTGTCCGTGAAGCACTATCCAGGACAACTCCATGTCCCGAAAACACCTCCACATCTCATCTCTTCCTCCCATTCCCCAAACCCAGCAGCCCCCATGGCTACCGTTCCCACACCCATTCCACATTTTCTCTGTGGACATTGGATTGGTTGTGTCCATTGCACACCTATGTCAAGTGAGGGCTTAGATTCGACATGGGTACTGGATGCACTCCTCCCACTTCTAGTTGTAGACACTCTAGGCTCCATGTTGTGGTGGTTGACCTTCTTCAACTCCATGTTAGCTGAGTGGAGTAAGTCCAATAAATCAAAGTGTAGGAGCTCAAGTCTGTTGAGGCTCTGGGCCTGGGTGTCATATTATCAGTCCAGAGATTCAAATCCCCTACATATATCTTAAACCCAGCACCAACTACAATTCCAATAAAGTAGCATGCAAGTCTTGTGAAAAGAGATCCCCTCTGAGTCCAATTCCATCACGCAGAAACACCAGCTCCAAAGAAGGGCCATCTGTCATGGCAGTGAACCCCTTCTGCCATGACCATAGAACCCGTGGGTCTCTTTATCCCTCAAAAGAACCAATACCTGGGGTTGTATCTACCTTATCTGTCTCTTAGACTCTGTTCAGTTGTACCTAGGGGTATTCCTTCTGACAACCTCCAGACTCTTTTTTAGAGACTCACAGCCTTATAATCTCATTTCTCCTTTCCATTTCCCCCTTACATTAGGTCAAACCACTTCCCGAAGTCATGTTATTATATGTAGACAGGTATATTCTGCTGTTTCGCATTGAATCTTTAATTCAAGGTCATTTTCTAGTTGCTTCTTCAGCTGGTATGTGGTAGTGATCCCTCGGTGCCAGGGAGGCTCATCCCCGGGTGTCGTGTCCCACGCTGGGGGGAATGCATCGCATCTACACGCTGAGTTTGGCTGTGAGAGTGGCCACATTTGAGTAACATGAATGCTGTCAGGAGGAAACCCCCAGGCACTATGCTACTCTAGGCCTTGTTCTTATTGCAGGTGTATAGGCTCAAAAGTGTAGCCATTAGTATCAAGAGCCCACTGTTGGGCCCTCCTTCCTTCCTGGTTCTTGCCGTTGCACCTGGAGGATTGCCGCTGCTCTCCCAGGGCCCACAACAGTGACCCCCCCGCCAGGAGCCCAGTACCCCCCTAGCTGTTGTTTTTAATTGTTTCCACTATGAGTATATATAGACATTACCATATACCCTGGGCATATGCCCTGTATAACTCCCTGTCAACCATATATATCCTGTCAATATCATCCCATATCAGTATTCCTCCGCTGCCATTGTTGAACCACTCTGTGATCCAAAACTTCCCGTAAAGTGAATCCCAACATAATGTCAGCTTCAGAAGAGTCTTAGATCACCGAAATTCATATATACAATATACAGTATTTCCCCAGATCCACCATAAAACCTTTTCCCTTCCACAGCAATAATCTTTTAACTTATTCATATCATATTTCCTGAAACTGATGTACAGATTCCGAAACTATAGTTTTCAAACAAGGTGACATTTGTGCTTACTATGTGGTCCATACTTTAGGTCGTACAGTTTTCTAAATTTTTTAGTTATCCTATGTTTTGTCTTATGGTTTTCATTATTAGTTTGTTGTCCCCTATATGTTTTTGGTGTAATATTAGCTGTTTTATATTCATCCTTGTGTACTCTCACATAACTCCTCTTTTGCCCCCTTATTTACCTTTGTTCCATCCATTGCACATCCATTTTCCCCTCCCCTTAGGGCCCACAACACCTGCCAATCTAATGCCCTGGGAGCCGTCCTTTCTCACGAGAGATACAGTTCTCTCTATTCGATGGCATTAGTCTTCCCCAGGATATGGGTCCACCCCACCCAATGGTAGAACCCACCTTGGCAAAATGAGCCTTCAGCTATTCCCTCCGGAGTCCGTCCCACATCAGACCATACCCCCTGAGTGTCCTAGCTAGGTAACCCTCCTATTTATACTTTGATATGTTTTACTCAACATTTAGTTCTCAACGAACTTCTGACACTCTCCCATGTTCGTATGTTGCCCCTCCCTCCCACCTATTTCTTGAACCATATTACCTCTCTTCCCATCCCCAGCCCCCCTCAAACCCAGAAAACCCCACCCGAAGGTAACCCCTTGCCCCCGTTTTGTCCCTTCTTTGTGCTCATACTTACCGCCAGCTCATCACAGATTCCACCCCAGCAGACATTAACACACATCCTTCCTCCACCCCCCGATTTCCTGTAAGCCACTTTTCCAGACTCTAGCTCTCTGAGGCAGTTAACTTATTTCAAATCATTGAGGTCATATAGTATTTGTCCTTCAATGCCTGGGTTGCTTCACTCAACATAAGATTCTCAAGGTTCATCCATGTTATCACGTGCGATTGTAGTGTATTGGTTCTTACAGCTGAGTAGTATTCCATTGTGTGTATATACCACATTTTATTGATCCACTCATCTGTTGATGGACATTTGGATTGATTCCAGCTTTCGGCGATAGTGAACAATGCTGCTATGAACATTGGTGTACATATATTGGTTTGTGTCCTTGTTTTCAGATCTGATGGGTATATACCCAGCAGTGGTATTGCTGGGTCATATGGCAAATCTATGGATAATTTTTTGAGAAACTGCCAAACTGTCCTCCAGAATGGTTGGATCCTTCTGCATTCCCACCAGCAATGGATGAGTGTTCCCCTTTCTTCACATCCTCTCCAGCATTTGTATTCTACTGTTTTTTTCATGGCTGCCAATCTTATGGGAGTAAGTGGTATCTCATTGTAGTTTTGATTTGCATTTCCCTGATAGCTAGAGATTTGGAGCATTTTTTCATGTGCTTTTTAGCCATTTGTATTTCTTCTTTGGAGAAGTGTCTGTTTAAATCTTTTTCCCATTTTTTAAATGGGTTGTTTATCTTTTTGTTTTCGAGATATATGAGTTCTTTATATATGCAAGTTATAAGTCTCTTATCAGATATATGGTTGCCAAATATTTTCTCCCATTGTGTGGGTTCCCTTTTTACTTTCTTGACAAACTCCTTTGAGGTGCAGAAGGCTTTAATTTTGAGGTAGTCCCATTTATCTATTTTTTCTTTTGCTGCTCGTGCTTTTGGTGTGATATTCATGAAGCCATTTCCTATTACAAGGTCCTGTAGATGTTTCCCTACACTGCTTTCTAAGGTCTTTATGGTCTTGGCTCTTATATTTAGGTCTTTGATCCATCTTGAGTTGATCTTTGTATAAGGTGTGAGATGGTAATCCTCTTTCATTCTTTTACATATGGCTATCCAGTTCTCCAGGCACCATTTGTTGAATAGGCCATTCTCTCCCAGTTGAGAGGGTTTGGTGGCTTTATCGAATATTATATGGCTATATACATGAGGCTCTATATCTGAACTTTCAATTCGATTCCATTGGTCTGTGTGTCTCTCCTTATGCCAGTACCATGCTGTTTTCACTACTGTAGCTTTGTAGTATGTTTTGAAGTCAGGAAGTGTGATTCCTCCTATTTCGTTTTTCTTTTTCAATATGTCTTTGGCTATTCGGGGCCTCTTTCTATTCCAAATAAATTTCATAGTTAGTTTTTCTAGTTCCTTAAAGAAGGCTGTGTTGATTTTTATTGGGATTGCATTGAATGTGTAGATCAGTTTTGGTAGGATAGACATCTTAATAATATTCAGTCTTCCTATCCATGAACAGGGAATATTCTTCCATTTATTTAGGTCTACTTTGATTTCCTTGAACAATCTTGTATAGTTCTCGATGTATAAGTTTTTTACCTCTTTAGTTAAATTTATTCCTAAGTATTTGATTTTTTTATTTACTATTATGAATGGTATTTGTTTCTTGATTTCCTCCTGATCTTGCTCATTATTGGTGTACAGAAATGCTACTGATTTTTGCGCATTGATCTTATAACCTGCGACTTTGCTAAACTCATTTATGAGTTCTAGGAGCTTTGTTGTATATCTCTCAGTGTTTTCTATATATAGGATCATGTCATCTGCAAATAATGAAATTTTGACTTCTTCCCTTCCAATTTGAATGCCTTTTATATCTGGTTCTTGTCTCAGTGCTCGAGCAAGTACTTCCAAGACAATGCCAAATAGGAGCGGAGACAATGGGCATCCCCGTCCTGTTCCTGAGTTTAGAGGGAAGGACCCCAGGACCTCGCCATTGCAAACAATGTTGGCCCCAGGTTTTTCATATATACTCTTTATCATGTTCAAAAAGTTTCCTTGTATTCCGATCTTTTGGAGTGTTTTTATCAGGAAGGGGTGCTGTATTTTGTCAAATGCCTTTTCTGCATGTATAGATATAATCATGTGGTTTTTTTCTCTCAATCTGTTTATATGGTGTATTACATTGATTGATTTTCTTATGTTGAACCATCATTGCATACCTGGAATAAATCCCACTTGGTCATGGTGTATAATTCGTTTAATGTGTTGTTGAATACGATTAGCAAGTATTTTGTTAAGTATTTTTGCGTCTAGGTTCGTTAGAGAAATTGGTCTGTAATTTTCCTTTCTTGTGGTGTCTTTGTTTGGCTTTGGTACTAGGGTAATGTTGGCATCATAGAAGGACTTAGGCAGTGTTCCTTCTGTTTCGATTTTTTGGAATAGTTTCAACAGGATTGGTGTTAGTTCTTTCCGGAATGTTTTGTAGAATTCACCTGTGAAGCCGTCTGGCCCCGGGCTCTTCTTAGTTGGGAGATTTTTAATGACTGATTCTATCTCTTTGCTTGTGATTGGTTTGTTAAGATCATCAATTTCTTCTTTTGTTAGCATGGGCTGCTTATGTGTTTCTAGGAATTTGTCCATTTCCTCTAAATTGTCATTTTTGTTGGAATATAGTTTTTCAAAGTATCCTCTTATGATAGTCTTTATTTCTGTGGGGTCAGTGGTGATATCACCTTTCTCATTTCTTATTTTGTGTATTTGCATCTTTTCTCTTTTTTTCTTTGTTAGTCTCGCTAAAGGTTTGTCAATTTTGTTGATCTTCTCAAAAAACCAGCTCTTGGTCTTGTTTATTTTTTCAAGTGCTTTGTTATTTTCTATTTCATTTAGTTCTGCTCTTATCTTTGTTATTTCCTTCCTTCTTCTTCCTGTTGGGTTACTTTGTTGTTGTTTTTCTAATTCCATCAAAAGTGCTGTTAGTTCTCCAATTTTTGCTCTTTCTTCTTTTTTGATATATGAATTTATGGCTATAAATTTCCCTCTCAGTACTGCTTTTGCTGCATCCCATAAATTTTGGTATGTTGTGTTATCATTATCATTTGTTTCAAGGTAGTCATTGATTTCTTTTGAGATTTCCTCTTTGACCCACTGTTTTTCTAAGAGTGTGCTGTTTAATTTCCAAATTGTCATGTGAAGTCTGGGTCTCTGCCCCTTGCAAATTTCCAGCTTCACTCCACTGTGGTCAGAGATATTGTTTTGTATGATTTCGATCTTTCTGAATTCATTAAGCCTTTCTTTGTGGCCTAGCATATGGTCAATCTTGGAGAATGTTCCATGTGCGCTTGAGAAAAATGTATATCCTGCTGTGTTTGGGTGTAATGATCTATATATGTCTATTAGATCCAGCTCTTCTAATACACTGTTCAAATGTTTTGTTTCTTTAGTGATTCTCTTTTGAGATGTTCTGTCCAGAGTTGATAGTGGTGTATTAAAATCCCCCACTATAATTGTAGATGCATCTATTCTTTCACTTAGTTTTTCCAGCGTTTGCCTCACATATTTAGAGGCGCCCTTGTTAGGAGCATAAATATTTATGATTGTTCGATCTTCTTGACAGATTGTCCCTTTCACTAAAATATAGTATCCTTCTTTGTCTCTCACAATTGTTTTGCATTTAAAGTCTATTTTGTCTGATATTAATATAGCTACTCCTGCCTTTTTTTGGTTGTTGTTTGCTTGTATGATTGTTTTCCAGCCATTCACTTTCAACCTCCATGAGTCTCTGGGTCTAAGATGTGTCTCTTGTAGGCAGCATATAGATGGGTCATATTTCCTTATCCAGTGTCCCAGTCTGAATCTTTTGATAGGTGAGTTTAATCCATTGACATTCAGTGTTATTACATTTAGAGAGTTATTTATGGTAGCCATATTTTGGTTGGATTTGTGTTTGTTATATTTTGTTTGTATTATTTTATTTTCCCCTTCTATTTTTGTCTTTCTTGTTGCTTTTACACTCTCCTCCATCTCTGACTGTCCTGTTTTTTCCTTTCTTCCTGCAGAACTCCCTTAAGAATTTCTTGAAGGGGAGGTTTCTTGTTGGTATACTCTTTCAGTTTCTGTTTATCTGTGAATATTTTGAACTCTCCATCATTTTTGAATGCTAGTTTAGCTGGATAGAGTATTCTTGGTTGGAAATTTTTTTCCTTTAGTACCTTGACTATATCATACCACTGCCTTCTTGCCTCCATCGTTTCAGATGAGAAATCAGCACTTAATCTTATGGAGTTTCCCTTGTATGTGATGGTTTTCTTTTCTCTTGCTGCTTTTAGAATTTTTTCTTTGTCTTGAGCATTGGATAATTTGACAAGTATATGTCTTGGGGTGGGCCTGTTGGGGTTTATGACCAGTGGAGTGCGCTGTGCTTCTTGGATATGTGCATCTGTCTCTTTCAGTAGATTTGGGAAGTTTTCATTCATTATTTCCTGCAACACTCCTTCTGACCCCTTTCCCTTCTCTTCTCCTTCTGGAATGCCTATAATACTTATGTTTGAGCGTTTTGCGTTATCATTCAGGTCTCTAAGTCCTATCTGGATTTTTTCTACCTTTTTATTGACCACTTCTACTATCTGTTTGATTTCCAATGCACTGTCTTCCACATCACTACTTCTCTGCTCTGCCTCTTCTAGTCTGCTGTTATTTGCTGCAAGTGTATTTTTGATTTCTTGAATTGTGGTGTTCATTTCCATCATATCTGTTATTTTTTTGCGCATGTCTGCAATTTCCCCTCCAAGTGTTTTCTTCATGCTGTTAACCTCTTTCATTACTTCATCAAATTTGTCGGTGATAAATGTTCTGAGATCTTTCATTGCTTGTGCGAAGTCCTGCCCCCTTCCTGATTTTCAGTTTGTTGATTGGATTCAGCCATGTTTTCCTGATTACTGGTTTGGTTTGTAGATTTTTGTTGCTGTCTTGTAAACATTTTTTTCTTGACGGGTTTAATCAGTTCCTTAGCTTCTTTCTCTAGTCTTGGAGATTAATTAGCTGTTGTTTTTGTGTAAGTGTTATATCTTCTCTTTGTCACTTTGTTCTTCTTATTCCAATTTCTTATTGCTAGTTAAGCTCATTTTAAAGGAAAGTATTAGTGCTGGGGAAAGGCAATTGTGTAAGGAAGGAAAAAGTGTGAAGTAGTATTGGTGATATATGTTAACAAAGCAACAATATGAGTTCTGGGAGGATGGAGGTTAGATCATGTAAACTGTGTAGAGTTATAGTAGTAGGAAAGTACCTATAATGAGGTAGATGACTGAATATGGGAGGAATGTGGTACGTATTAAGAGGCTATTGTTTTCGTGAGAGAGGGAAAGAGAAAAGAAAGGTAATAGTTTCAGGGACGAATACCAGATGGAAAACTAAACAAAGGTATTAGAAATTAAGAGTTAGACACTTTGTGGATCAAAGAAAGGGAGATGGAATATAGGAGAGATAGCAGATGGTGGAGGATATCAAGTTGTAGGGGAAAGGGGATAGTGTAGATAGGCTAAATCTATTCACAGAGAAATGAGGCAGTGGAGGGTGAGGAAACCCAGCAAATGTGAGGTATTTCCTGCAGGACCTATTGTATTGTTAAGGTAAAATAGTATAAGAAGAATATTGGGGACAAGAAAGAGAGGATTAAAAACAACAACAACAACAACAACAAGAAATAAAAAATAAAAAGAAAACTAAAAACAAAGAACAGAAACCCCGCCGCCAGGCTCGGCTGGGCTCGGCTGGGCTCCGGTCCCCCGCCTGCCGCCCGCCGCGGCTCGGCTGGGCTTGGCTGGACTCAGTTGGGCTCCGGTCCCCCGCCCGCTGCCCGCCGCGGCTCAGCTGGGCTCAGCCAGGCTTGGCTCCCCCGCCTGCCGCGGCTCGTCTGGGTTCGGCTGGGCTCGGCTTTCCCGCCCGCCACCCGTCGCGGCGCAGCGCGACTTGGCTCTCCCGCTCGCTGCCCGCCGCAGCACGGCTGGGCTCGAGCGAGCTCGGCTGGGCTCGGCCCCCCCGCCCGCTGGGGCTCAGCTGGGCTCGGCCAGGCTCGGCTTCCCCACTCACTGCCCGCCGCGGCGCAGCGCAGCTCCACTCTCCCGCCCGCCGCCGGCCGCAGCGCGGCTAGGCTTGGCTGGGCTAGGCTCCCTCGCCTGCCGCCCACCGCGGCGGCACAGTGCAGCTCGGCTCTCCCGCCCGCTGCCCGCCGCGGCACAGCGCGGCTCGGCTCTCCCACCCGCCGCCCGCCGCCGCGTGGCTGGGCTCAGCTGGGCTCGGCTTCCCCGCCCGCCGCCCGCCACGGCTCGGCTGGGTTCAGCTGGGCTCGGCTGGGCTCGGTTCCCCCGCCCGCCGCCCGCCGTGGTGCAGCGCGGCTCGGCTCTCCCGCCCGCCGTCCACCGCGGCGTGGCTCAGATCCCCTGCCCGCTGCCCACCGCGGCCCAGCTAGGCTACCCTGGCTGCCGCCCGCCGGGGCTCAGCGCGGTGCTAGCTGCCTCGGCTCCACGTACCCAAGGAGGGAATCCTCCACGCGTAGCTGGGATCTCCGTGTATATTTCACAGACGGATCCTCTCTGTTACCTTCCCTCCCAAATCGATGTCCAGACACCTCCGGACCAGGAAAAATCCCGAAACAGCCCGATCCCAAAGAGTCTCCAACGCCTCCCAGCTGATTCCCCCCAGGAGCTAGTAACCGGGAAGTTCACTCAGCCACCATCTTGCCTCCTCCTCTGGGTTTTTCATATATACTCTTTATCATGTTCAGAAAATTTCCTTGTATTCCGATCTTTTGGAGTGTTTTTATCAAGAAAGTGTGCTGTATTTTGTCAAATGCTTTTTATGCATCTCTAGATAGAATCATGTGATTTTTTTTTCCTTCAATCTGTTTATATGGTGTATTACATTGATTGATTTTCCTATGTTGAACCATCCTTGCATACCCGGAGTGAATCCCACTTGGTCATGGTGTATAATTCATTTAATGTGTTGTTGAAATTGTTAGCAATTATTTTATTGAGGATTTTTGCATCTAGGTTATTAGAGAAATTGGTCTGTAATTTTCCTTTCTTGTGGTGTCTGTTTGGCTTTGGTACAGGGTAATATTGGCATCATAGAATGAGTTAGGTAATGTTCCTTCTGTTTTGATTTTTTGGAAGAGTTTCAGCAAGATTGCAGTTATTTCTTTCCGGAATGTTTTGTAGAATTCACCTGTGAAGCCATCTGGCTCTGGGCTCTTCTTAGTGGGAGTTTTTTCATGATGGATTCTATCTCTTTACTTGTGATTGGTTTATTGAGATCGTCAATTTTTTCTTTCATCAATATAGCTGCGTATGTGTATCTAGGAAATTGTCCATTTCCTCTGAATTGTCATTTTTGTTGGAATATAGTTTTTCAAAGTATCCTCTTATGATAGTTTTTATTTCTGTGGGATCAGTGGTGATATCTTCTTTCTCATTTCTTATGTTGTGTGTTTGCATCTTCTCTCTTTTTTTCTTTGTTAGTCTAGCTAAGGGTTTGTCAATTTTTTTCATCTTCTCAAAGAACCAGCTCTTGGTTTTGTTTATCTTTTCAAGTACTTTATTTTCTATTTCATTTAGTTCTGCTCTTATCTTTGCTATTTCTTTCTTTCTTCTTCCTGTGGAATTACTTTGTTGTTTTTTTACTAATTCCTCCAAATGTACTGTTAATTCTTCAATTTTTGCTCTTTCTTCTTTTTTGATGTATGAATTTATGGCTATGAATTTCCCTCTCAGTACTGCTTTTGCTGTGTTCCATAAGTTTTGGTATGTTGTGTTATCATTTTCATTAGTTTCAAGGTGGTTATTAATTTCTTTTGAGATTTCCTCTTTGACCCACTGTTTTTCTAAGAGTGTGCTGTTTATTTTCCATATCTTGTTGTGAAATCTGGGCCTCTGGTCCTTGCAGATTTCCAACTTTACTTCCCTGTGGTCAGAGATGTTATTTTGTATTGTTTCAATCTTTCTGAATTCATTGAGCCTTTCTTTGTGGCCTAGCACATGGTCTAGCTTGGAAAAATGATCCATGTGCACTTGAGAAAAATGTATATCCTGCTGTATTCTGGTGTAATGATCTATATATGTCTATTAGGTCCAGCTCCTCTAATATACTATTCAAAGGTTTTGTTTCTTTATTGATTCTCTTTTGAGATGTTCTGTCAAAGTTGGTAGTGGTGTATTAAAGTCCCCCACTATAATTGTAGATGCATCTATTCTTTCACTTAGTTTTTCCAGTGTTTACCTCATGTATTTGGAGGTGCCCTTGTTAGGAGCATAAATATTTATGATTGTTCATTATTCTTGAAAGATTATCCCTTTCATTAATATGTAGTATCCATCTTTGTCTCTCACAATTGTTTCACATTTAAAGTCTATTTTGTCTGATATTAATATAGCTACTCCTGCCCTTTTTTGGTTATTGTTTGCTTGTAAGATTGTTTTCCAGCCATTCACTTTCACCCTCCTTGAATCCCTGGGTCTAAGATGTGTTTCTTGTAGACAGCATATAAATAGGTCATATTTCCTTATCCAGTCTTCCAGTCTGAATCTTTTGACAGGTGAGTTTAATCCATTGACATTCAGTGTTATTACTTTCAAGGAATTATTGATGTTAGCTATATTTTGTTTGTAGTTGTGTTTGTCATATTTGGTTTGTTTTTTTCCTTCTTTTTTTGTTTTGTTTTTTTTGCTGCTCTTAAACTCTCCTCCAACTCTGCCTCTCCTGTTTCTTTCTTTCTTCCTGCAGAACTCCCTTTAGTATTTCTTGAAGAGCAGGGTTCTTGTTGGCATACTCTTTTAATTTCTGTTTATCTGTGAATATTTTCAACTCCCCATCATTTTGAATGCTAGCTTAGCTGGGTAGAGTATTGTTGGTTGGAATTTTTTTTTTCTTTTAGTACCTTGACTATATCATACCACTGCCTTCTTGCATCCATGGTTTCAGATGAGAAATCAGCACTAAATCTTATGGAACCTCCCTTGTATATGATGGTTCTCTTTTCTCTTGCTGCTTTTAGAATTTTTTCTTTGTCTTGAGCATTGGATAATTTGAAAAGCATATATCTTGGGGTAGGCCTGTTGGGATTTATGGTGTTTGGGGTGTGTTGTGCTTCCTGGACATGTACATCCACCTCTTTCAGTATATTTGGGAAGTTTTCAGCCATTATTTCCTCCAACACCCCTTCTGTCCCCTTTCCCTTCTCTTCTCCTTCTGGGATGCCTATAAAACATATGTTTGTGCATTTTGCATTGTCATTCAGGTCCTAAGTCCCAGCTGGATTTTTTCTATCTTTTATCTATCAGTTCAACTATCTGTTTGATTTCAGATGTACTGTTGTCCACATTGCTAATTCTCTCCTCTGCCTTTTCTAATCTGCTGCTATTTGCTGAGAGTGTATTTTAAGTTGGTCTCTAATATATACTTTGATATCTTTAATTACTTGTCTGATGTTCTGCTCCTCTTCCTGGTTTTTAGTTTGTTCATTGGATTTGGCCATGTTTTCCTGATTATTGGTTTGGTTTGTAGTTTTTTTTGTTGCTGTCTGGTCATCATTTTATCTTGGTGGCTTTAATTAGTTCCTTAGCTTCTTTGTCTAGTCTTGGGGATTAATTAGGTGTTGTTCATGTGTAAGTGTTATGTCTTTTCTTTGTCACTTTGTTCTTCTTACTCTATTTTTTTGTTGCTGGCTAAGTTCACTTTGAAGGAAAATATTAGGGCCAGGAAATCAAAATGAGTAAGAAAAGAAAATGTATAAAGTAGTATTGGTAATAAATGTTAGCAGAGCAACAATGTGAGATCTAGGAAAATGGATATTAGACTCATATAAGTTGTGTAGAGTTATAGCAGTAAGTAGAGTACCTATAATGAGACAGTCAACTGAATATGGGGAGGAATATAGTATGAATTAAAAGGTCAGTGTTTTCATGAGAGAGGGAAAGAGAAAAGAAAGACAGTAATATCAAGAGTGGATAAAAGACAGAAAACAGAACAAAAGTATTAGAAATAAAACGTCAGACAATTTGATGTCCAAAGAAAGGGAGGTGGAATGTAAGAGAAACAGTAGATGATGGAGGATAGAAAGATGTAGGGGAAAGGAAATAGTGTAGGTGGCCAAAATCAATACACACAGAAAAGAGGAAATGGAGGATGAGGAAGCTCAGCAAATGTGAAGCACTCCCTGCAGCACCTATTATATAAAGAAAATAAAATAAAAAAGAAGAAAAAGAGAGAAAAGAAAAAAAAGAGAAGAGAAAAAGGAAGGCAAAGAAAAGGGGGGAAAACAAGCAAGAAAAAGAAAGAGAGAAAAAAAACTAAATGAATGAAAAAGACCTTGGGGGATAAAATGGGAGAAAAGACCAGGAGACAAAGCAATAATCATGACAAAAAGAAAAAAGAACCAACGTTTCAAGCTAGGAATCCTCTTTGCAGTTAACTAACATGCTTAGGGATCTGACCTTCACCCTTTCTCCCTTCCTCACTTCTCTCTATCCCAGGGCAGCAGGAAAGCTGCCTGAGAGGTCTGGTAGGAGATTCAAGTAGGTCCTTATTGAACCAACTCAACACAGAATACTATGTTCTTTATTTCCAGCGTGAGAACACCTACACCTCACCGGAATATGCTATTGGAAGCTTGGACAGCACCTCCTACAGTCCCTCCCCCTTAGGTGTGCTAGGGGAGGTCTAATTGATTTTCAGACTCCACATTCTCCCAGACCAAGTTTCCTATCCCAGAACGTTTAGGTAAATTGGGCTTTCTCAGCAGATTCGCCTCTTCTTTCTTCCCAGACTCTCCCTAAGTTAGGTGGTACACTCCTTCAAGCTCAAGGAGAGAGAGAGAAAAAACAACAACAACACAAAATGCAGAGGGGTAGGGTAATCAAGGACCTTAGATGGACCTCAGAGCGTGGTGGATTTGGGGATGGGAATATTGCAGACTCAAGGTGAGTGAGTTTCTGGAATGTGGGCCACCAGGGTTTAGGGGACACAGACCTGGGAACCATGCATCCGGTTAACATGGGGCCTGGGAACACCGCAGCACAACAAAGATTTCAGGGATCACTGCAGATGGGCCACCAGACCTAGGGGAATGGGTCCCACCTACAACTTCTGACCTCCGCATCAGAAACCCAAAATTCCACCTCTTGCAAGAATCTCCTCCATCACTGTCTCACCAAATCGACATCCAGACACCTCCCGCCCTGCGAACCCCTGAAACAGCCCGCTCAGTGCTTGAGAACACCCCAGCTCAACAAAGCCTTCAGGAATCACTGCAGCCGGGCTGCCAGCCCCAGGGGGAAGGGTCCCGTCCACAATCTTCAGCCTCCATGCAAGAGACACAAATTTTACGTCTTGCAAGAATCTCCTGTCACCATTCCACCAAATCGACATCCAGACACCTCCTGCCCTGCAAACACCTGAAACAGCCTGGTCCAGCAGGACTCTGACCCTACTCAGCCGCTTCTTTGCAGGAGAGATTATGAGGTGCACTCACTCAGATGCCACCTTGTCCCACCTCGGTCCCTTGCCTCTTCTTGTTTTCTGTTGTTTTGCTTACAATCTTTGGGCTTTAATCTAGGCATCCATTGTCACGTGGTGTTCTCCCCCGTGTATCTCTGTAGTCTATCTATCTGAGTCCAATTCTCCCCTTCAGAGAAGGACACTGGTTATATTTGATTAAGAGAACACTCTACTCCAGTGTGACCTCATTTTAATTTGCCTAATTCCACTTTAATAGCTCTATTTCCCACGAATATCACATTCTGAGATATTGGGGATTAGAATTTGAACATATCTTTTTGGTGAACACAATTTAACCCATAAAATGTGGCTAATAAAAAAAGAAGCTGGCAAAATCTGGGTAAGAAATATAACATTGTCATTGCATGGCCATCTTTGACTTGAAGCACTTTGAGACATCCTTTGCCAGCCTTTATTTCAAGCAGAAACCTAAATTGTACACTGCACCAGAAAAAACATTGAAGAAATGGACTTTGGTATAGACTCTGGAAAAAGGTACCTTTTCCCCTCCTAAATCAATGGTACTGGACCCCTCTTAGGGTATTTTTACAGTCACTAGTTACTTGTAATTTCTTGCCTTAAAGGCACTCTAACAGCTAATAAGCCATGTTTGAGATACAAAGAAAGGGCATATAAACCAAGTTGGGTCATTCCAATTTGCTCTTCCAAGAACCTGTGAATTACAGAGAGACAGTGAAATGGGAGTAGAAAAACATTCATGGCACAGCTCTACAGCAAAAGTAAACTAATTTACCTGATATCTGATTTGGGGTAAGATCTTTTGTGCTTTCCTAGGCCTAATTCTCTCAGTCTTCCTCAGATTCTGTGAGCTACCCTCCTCCTCCTCTTCTCCTGGTAAATATCCTTTTTCCTTAAAGCTACCTGGAGCATATCTGTTACTCACTGTTGACAAGCAGTATAAAATATTATACAGTGTCTCAGGAACAATCAACAATCGGCATTTATTTAGCTCAGAAGTAGGCAGGTTAGCCAGACAATACGTGGCTGGAAGTGGCTCATGTTTCTTCATGTTTTCCAGCCTCCTCCTCTGGTCAGCAGGTTAGCCTAGGCATGTTCTCCTGGAAAGAGCAGAGGTGCAGGAGAACGTGTGGAAATTAAGCAAGGCTCCCTGAGGAGTATGCTGTGAGCAGGCACATTGGCACTTCCTCGTTCAATTAGAAAAGCAAGTTTCACGGCCCAGTGAAGTTAAGAGGTAGGAAAGTACACCCCATCTGTGGTGGGAAGGCACTGCAAAGTCTTATGGTCAAGGGCAGAGATATACAGGGAAGAGTGAACAACTGGGGCTAGTAGCACACTCGATTTCTGTTACTTGCAGCAGAGGTTCCTAATTAAAGTGATTCAAGTCACTTTCTGCTGTGAGCTAACCCTATTTTATAGTTCTCTATGTCCAGTGTCTAAAGACATCTAGGGAATTTTGAGAAAACCTGGGTGGTTTCTGTATCACAATGGCTAGGCCTTTCATTCCCACTCAAGTATGGAGATGAATCCTGTTTTTCTCCAAAATGTTTATTTTTCATAAAAGGAAAAAAAGACCCTCTGGACTGCTGGTTACTCTTAGTTCTTCACACAATTTAGCATTTCAAACATTTGGAATTGGTTTGGTTAAAAGGAGAAAAAGAAGTTTAATCTTAGCTGGCAATGTTCTAACATATTGTAAAACAAACAAAACCAAAGCCCTGACCACCCATGCTGGGAGTTGCTGCCTGGGTCTTCTGTGATTAGTCAAAAGCCTCTTGCAGAGAGTATACATATTTCTCTGAAAAATCTGAACAGGGGCAGTAAAAATGCTATATGGTGATATCTGGGCCTCAGCCACTATCTGTACAATCATTTCATGTATATACTAGCATTAACTTTTAGGCTATGGATGTGCACATATTTTTAATCTGCATCCAAGGCTACTGGAAAAGACTATGTTTTTGTGTTTCAAAGGCAGATAGATGGTTTAAAGTCTGGCTCTGCCACTTCTGGTTTTGTAACATTAGACAATTTATCCTCCTTGTACTTTAGTTTGCTCAAAAAATAGAGGCTCATACCAACTTGAGGGTTTGTGAAAATCAAAGAAAACAATGTTTGCCTAACTCCACACAGGAAGCACTCAAAAAAATGACAAAATAGTAAGTTTTATGCAGCATACTTGTCAGCTTTTGCTGATAATAATAAAGGTTCATGTTTAACATTTCTTGTTGCTAAAGGGTCAACTTGAGTTCTTCTCTCTATTTTTTAAATTCTGGGATCCAGACTGAAAGAGCAGCACTTATTGGGCTTATTGGTGATCTTGGGGCAGGGGAAAAATGAGACATGATGGAACTACACAATTTCTCTTGGGATTGGCAAGTGTCACTTCTATTCACATTGCATTGGCCAAAACTAGCCATGTGGCCAAGCCTGGCTCCAGGTTAATGGGAAGTAAAAATAAAAAGTCTCCAATATCTAGAGATATAAATGTCATTTGAAAGAATGAGAAAGAATAATCTAGGGACTGAATAATACAGTGAACCCAGAGGTAGGTGAGAATTAGGATTAATAGTACAAATGCAATAGTGATATATATTACTATTGCAGGTTGGTGGGAATATACAGAAGCATGGGGAAAAAACAATTAATATAACCTATGGACTATAGTTAACAGCAAGACTATAATATTCTTGCATCAATGCCAAAGATGTATTGTGTTAATAATAGGTAGGTATGGAAAAAATACGCCAAATGTACACTATGGCCATTAGTTAGTGGAAATAATCTGATGATATTATCTTATAATCTGCAACAAATTTTCCACAATGGTGTGATGTGTTGGTGAAGGTGTATTATATGAGAATTCCACACATGTGTGTGATTGTTTTGTAAGTGCACAACTTCTGTAATAAATATATACATAAAAAGTCTCCCATAGGGACAGAAGAAGGAGAGGTTGTGAATGTTTTTAATACTTATTTAACCTACTCTAGCAGGCTTGCTTGTTTGTGAGATATCCAACCATTATATCTGAGTGGGAAACTGCATAAGAAATGGAGATTAGAAACCTAAATTTTCCTGATAGTATTACCAAACTAGCATTTGGGTCTCTCTGGAACTCATTTTATCCATCTCAAAAAACTAGCTGTTTTCCACTCTAAAATTTAAATGTTCAAGTTAATTTATTATTTTTGTGTAGATTGAGGATAGAATTAACACTGATATATGGATATGAGGGGAATATTTTATTTTAAAAATCAAATTATCAGTATGGGAAGTGACTTCCATTAAGTGGGTTTGTGCACAAGGAGTAACTGCAAAGACTGATTACAGTCAATCAATTGTTGAGCATCATACATGCTGGACAGTCTTCTGGGCTCTTACGATGCATCAAATAATAAAAGAGACAAAAATCCCTGCCCAGATGAGCTTGCATTCAAGTGAGAAAGATGGACACTAAACAATAATAAGTAAGGAAATATACAGTATATGAAGTTTAGTACTCTGAGGGGAAGAATTAGAGCAAAGCAAGGAGACTTGGAATGTAAAGGTGAGGAAGGAAGGATCAGGGAGAAAGTGCAATGTCAAATAGAATGACCAGTCAGGGTAAGCATCATTGAGAAAGGGACTGTTAAGCAAAGACTTGTGAAGTTGGTGCCTCTAAGTAACAGGAATAGCCAGAGAAAATGCTACTGCACCTGTTGTGCTTGAAGAACAACAAGATGGCCAATGTGAATAAAACTTAGGTGAGCAAACAGGGCACTGTAGACTGTGAGGTTACAGGATTAGGTGGCACAGATATAGGGCCCAAAGACCATGGAAAGGCATTAGCTTTTACTCTCTGTGGAGTAGTAAGCCTATGGAGGTTTTAAGAAGATAAATTACATGATTTTACTTACTTTTTTGGTCATTCTGAATAACTGCAATGGGAATATAGTGCAGAGGTCCTGGCTAGAAGCAGGGATACCAATATGACACTGTTATATGTACCACACAGCCTGGCCCAGGATGCTCACTGTGAAGGTGGTGAGAATAAAACGAAATCTGGAGAGATTTTCAGGGTAGAGCAAATAGGATTTGCTTATAATTTGGATGATTTGAGGAAGATTACTGGACAAATAAGTTTGGGGAGGAAGACGAATAGTTAAAATTTGGTCATCCAATATTTTTTGCTATTTATTTCACATCCTTTGGAAGCAATGAGTAGGCTGATGGATTTCAGGAAAGAGTCTGCCTTACAGATATACATTTAAGCATCATTGAAACATAGATGTTACTTAAAATGATGAGACAGGCTATGGTTTTCATTACCGTAGATAGAAAAGGAGAACAAGGTTTAAACCATAGGGCCTTTCAATTTTAAAATAAAGTGCACACTTTCTTAAAATCAGCAAAACAGACCTCATCACATAGTACTTTATTAACCTGGGTTTATTCTTTTGGCCAGTACTGCATTAATGGTACTAAACATGCTACCTTAAGCATAATGAGCACTCAGTACATATTTGTCATATGCTCTTTCGACACCTATTTCATTTTCCACAAGACTCCTTAAAAAGACCTTTGAACAGGGAGGAGAAAACAAGTCCAACTTTGGAACACTTGAAAAAAAACAGTGGAAGAGCTGTTATCCTCTGATTAGAAAACTACTGAACTCCATAATAAGCCTTTAAACATTGGACAGATAAAGAACTGTCATCCTAACAATGGATGAACAGCTAAAGGGTATTAAACATGGCCCCAGTGCTCAGGCTGGGAGATAAAAAGACGCATTTGTTCAAGTTACCTCAGATAACTGTTTTGCGTGTAGTAAATGCCTGCATCCTTTTCTTGATTCAAACCAGGGAGCTAGCGTGGAGTGAAAAGGTCCTGGTTGGTGAGAGCTGAGGCTTAAGGGCTCTACCCAACAGCAGTGCTTCCTTCTTAAAAAATTATAGCAAACAAGTATACCTCACAGCCCTCTCATATTTTCCCCTATTAATAACATCTTACATTTTTCCCAATTAATAACATTTTACATTAGTGTTACAACTGATGAACAGATAGTGAAGCATTCCTACTAATCATGGTCTATAATTTACATTATGGTTTAGACTTTCACTGTACAATTTTATAGGTTTTGACTAAAGGATAATAGCTTTATCCATCACTGCAATATCATGCATAACAATTCCAATGCCCTAAAAATACCCTGTGTTCCACCTACTACCCTCACCTCAGAAACTCTGGTAACCACTAGCATTATATCAATGTTACAAGTTCTTCCATTACTACAATAATAATCTACTTTGGTCCATGTTTGCATGCCCCCCTTATGTTCATTCATTTACCAATCTTGAGGATTTGGGGATGGTAATGCCTGCTCTGCCTCAGACTGAGATAGGGATTAGGTTTTATGTGGAAGATGGACAGCTCATTTTGCTTGCAGTTGTAGATACTCTGCTTTTTGGAATGGGGATTTTCCATCATCATCATGTTGTTAATTGTCCTGGGTGAGTCTGATGAACTGGAGTGTAGGGGTTGGCTCCAACTCTGCTGCAATTCAGGGCTCACCTGGGATATAAGGAGCTGAAAGATTGACGTCTCTGGGGCATATATTTAATAGATATAGTGCTGATTATAGGTTCAAATAAAAGGGGTGAAGGAATCATGTGTAGGGAAATCATAAATGAGATAGCTCCTTTACATTGTGGAAAGAGTTTACCATATACTCCAAGGTAAAGCCCGCCAATGGGGTGTTGACTTCACAGAGTTGTGTGCCATGCTATAGTGTTCATATGTCTCTATAGCCTTCCGGACCAATGCTATTTGAGGCTTTGTTTTTGTGGCAGTTAGTGAGATCTTCCTGAGATACGCGTAACTGTATTCTCTGGGATAACTTCTTGACTCACTTTGAAATCTCTTAGCTGTAAAAACTCTTTTGTATTTAAATTTCCTCCTTGGGTCAAGGTCTTTTTCCAAATGCATTGCTGGTTGGCATTTGATAATAAACCTTTCATGCCAGGAAGGCTTATCATGGAAGTTAGGTCCCATGTTGGGGGGAAGGTAGTGAGTTTATTTATTGAGTTTGGCTTACAGAGAGGACACATATGATTAACAAGGAGGTTTTCCGGAAGTAACTTTTAGACAATAGAAAAATTTTGGCTCAGTTTCAGTTTTATAAGAATAAGGTTTCTAATAGCATTAATATCAAGGACTTGGTATATTGATCTGTTTTCTTTTATTAGGCACTGTCTATCTACCCTAGAGATTCTTGTCACTCTATTAGAGAATGTAGCAGGACTCATCAGGATGGGGATTTAATATTTTGTTGCTTATTGTGTGGGTCTCCACCCTCTGAGATTATACCCTATGATGACATGAATACATTCATATTTCATAGAGGTATGCCCCAGGTGCATTCCCCTACACATGACCCCACCACAGATATGCTGCAACACTGACCCTCACCTTCCATAGTTGCCAAAAGGACACTCCCACAATTGTATTCTCAACCACAGTCCTCTGTCTTCCCAGAATTAGCTCGTTCCTTCCTACAGCCCTCCCCCAATTCTACAGATAACCCAACCCACTCCCTCAACTCTGCTCACACTCCAGCATCATTGACACCATTCACAGCACTGTACCACCATCATCTCTGTCCACTGCCAAACTTGCCCCATCCATTTTTTCATAGATTCTGCCCAGATTGAGCATCAGATCACCAGTCTAATCCTTCCTGTCTCTTGGTAAACTATCTCCCAGATTCTACCTCTGTGAGTCTGCTCATTATCCCTTGTTCATATTAGTGAGGTCATGCAATATTTGTCCTTTAGTAACTGGCTGACTTCCCTCAATATAAAGTTTTTGAGATTCATCTATGTTTTTGCATGTGCCAATACTTCATTTCTTCTTACAACTGAGTAATGGGTCATTGTTTTTACATACCTCATTTTGCTTATCCATACTTCCATTAATGGTCAATTGGGTTTCTTCCAACTTTTGGCAATTGTGAATAATGCTGACATGAACATTGGTGTACATATATCTGTTCTCAATTCTTCTTGGGTATATTTCTAGTAGTGGGATTGCTGGATCATATGGCAATTCTATACTTAGCATCCTGAGGAACCACCAAATTGCCCTTTACAGTGGCTGCACCATTCTACATTCCTACCAGTAGTGGATGAGTGTTCCTATTCCTCCACAGCCTTTCCAACACTTTCAGTTTTTGTTTATTTAATAGTAGCCAGTCTAATAAGGTGTTAGATGATATCTTATTATAGTTTTGATTTGCATTTCCCTAACAGCTAGTGAGGTTGAGCATCTTTTCATGTGATTTTTAGCCATTTGTCTTTCCTCTGTGGAAAACTGTGGGTCTCCACAAATATTTGGTTGCCAACATTTTCTCCCATTGAATAGGCTGCCCTTTAACATACTTGATAAACTCCTTTGAAGCACAAAGTTTTTGATTTTGAGGAGATGCCATTTTTTTTTTCTTACATTGCCTATGCTTTGGGTATAAAATTTATGAAACCATTTCCTACTATGAGATCTTATAGATGCTTCCCTTCATTATCTTCTAGGTGCTTTATGGTCTTGGCCCTTACATTTAGGTCTTTGATCCATCTTGAATTTTTGTATAGAACATGAGAAAGTGATCTTTTTTTCATTCTTTTGGATATGGATATACAATTCTCTAAGGACCATTTGTTGAAGAGATTATTCTGTCCCCATTGAGTGGGCTTGGTTGCCTTATTAAATATCACTTGCCCAAATATTCATGAGTCTGTATATGTACTCTCAGTTCAGTTCCATTGGTTAGTGTATTTATCCTTGTGCTAATATCAGGTAGTTTTGACCACTGTAACTTTGTAGTATGCTTGAAAGACATGTAGTGTAGTTCCTCCAATTTTGTTTTCCCTTTACATAAGTTGTTGGCTCTTTGGGGCCCCTTACCTTCCAAATAAATTTGATAATTGACTTTTCCAGGTGAGTAAAAAATGCTGCTGTAATTTTTATGGAAATTGCATTAAATCTATAAATCAATTTAGGTAGGAAAGACATTTTAATGATATTTAGTCTTCCAATCCATGAACATGGAATATTTTTCCATTATGCATGTCTTCTTTGATTTCATTTAGCAATATTGTGTATTTTTCTGTGTACAAATCCTTTATATCCTTAGTTAAGTTTATTTCTAGATATTATATATATATTTTTGTTATTGTAAGTAGAAGTTTTTCTTGGTTTTCTCCTCAAATTGCTCATTATTACTGTACAGAAATGCTACTGATTTTCATGTTGATCTTATATCTCACCAGTTTACTGAACTTGTTTATCAGCTCTAGAATTTTTGCTTTAGATTTTTGCATACTTTCTGCTTATAGGATCATGGCAACTGCTAATACTGAAAGCTTTACTTCTTCATTTCCAATTTGGATGACTTTTATTTCTTTTACTTGCCTAAGTACTTCTAATATAATGTTAAATAAGAGGGGTGACAGTGTGCATCTTTTTCTTGTTCCAGATCTTAGAGGAAAAGCCTTTAACATTTCACCACTGAGTATGATGTTTTCTGCAAGTTTTTCATAGATCTCCTTTATCATGTTGAGGAAGTTTCCTCCTCAAAGAAGAGATGGGAAAAATCAGTAAAAAGAGGGAAAAAGAGTAAGCAGGAACAAAAATGTAATAAGGTGAAAAAAAAAACAGGAAAAATTAATAAAATAAAATGCCAGATAAGTGAGAAGAGCAGAAAGACAAAACAAAGGCAGAAAGGAAGAAAAGGAGAAATACAGAAGGAAGAAAAAATAAAAAGAGGAAGGAATGAGGAAAAAGAGTAAAATAATAATTACAACAAAAGAAGACAGAAAAAATGAAAGGGAAAAAAATAGAAGTCTAGACAAAAGAAGAAAAAGAGGAGAAGAAGGAATGAAAATAAGAAAGAAGAGAAGAAAAATAAATGAGCAAAACAAAATAAAACAAAACAAAGGGAAACAAAAATCTGTGTCTCCTCAGACCACCGGGAGTGGCTAGGATCCTCCTCTCTGGCTGGCTGTTTTAGCTAATCACACACACACACATACACAGAAAAGAAAACATTAAACAAAAAACAAAAACAGCCCTCCTCTCAGGCCATACCCATATGAAGAAAAAGAGAGAGAGAGAGACAGAGAGAGATAGAGAGAGACCTACTGACCCTCCAGCTAAGTTTCCTCAGATCTCCACTACACTCCCTGCCCTAAGGAGCCTGGGCACAGGCCACCTGTGCAATCACTCCTCAGCAGCTCCCATCAACCCCATAGCCAGCTGAGTGGCTCTCCCAAGGCCAATTTCTTCTGTTCCTGGTCCAACTAGTACACTCCCTCCTTCTCAGGGGGCTGGGCAGCTACTCTCTTCCCCAGTGCCCTGCTAGCACCCCTCCTTCTCCAGCCAACCTCTCCTATAGTCCCATTATACCCTGGTTTCCGCCTGCCTACCTTCCAAGAGTTTAGAGGAAGAGTTCAGCTTGCCATTCCCTACTCTGCCATCTTGGATCCCCTGCAACAGTATATCTAAGAGACTTGGCATGATCCTCTCACAGACCAGGAGACAAAAAAATGGCAGTTCTGATATTTACATGACTCAAGTACCTACCATTTCTTCACTCTGTTAGGATAAAGCAAAGAAGTTTTTTCTTTTTTCTATTTTGTTTTGAGAGGGGGAAAATTGTTAGAACTCAGATATTTCTAGCTAGATATCAATTTTAACAGGTGTATCTGTGATCAGTATTTCTTTTTTTCTCTTCTGCCTGGCTTGCTATATTGCTGTTGGTGAACAAGGAAAATGGCTATGGCTCAAGCTGTGGTGGTGTGACTCCATTCTAGATATTCAGCAATGTAGACTTGAACTGACTCCTTCCTAACTGGGTGTTTGTGTGTGTGTGTTTTCATGGTGCAATGAGGTTGTCACCAAAGAAGGCATGTGATGTTTCAATTCTGCAATGCTGCCACTTCTAATATCTGGAGCCTCTCATTTAGAAACCTTAATAAGTTATTTCAATTACCTTGTCAGGCATAAGTTGGCAGCAAATAGAGAGCTATTTTTTTCCCTTCTAAGGTGAGATTAAATTTAAATGATAATAAAAGTGCCAAAGTAATGTGAATGCACACGCCAAAAGGGGTGATGCCCTTCCTGGTTGACTAGGTTTCCATTGGGTGCTTGTCATCATTTATCAGATACAATCTCTGAGTGGAGCAGAACAAAGGACTCCCTAGTTGATAAGAGAACTTGGGAAGCCCTCTGTTAAGCAGGGCCCTGGTCATGAGGTTGCCTAAAATTTGTAGTTGGGGGGGCTTTTTTCTCTTTACTGCTGAGGTTCAATTCAGGTTCATCAGGTTTTAGAAAATAACACTAACTTTTGCCTATTTTTCCCCCTTTGTTCTCTCTACTCCCTCCTTGTTTTCAGTTTTTAAAAGAGTATTACATTGTAGGGACAGTTGCAAAGATGCTGAGATTCCTTCTCTTAAAAATAGGACGTCTGTTTTATATAAAATCCCTTTCCATGTAGCCTCACCCACATTTGCTTGTTTTCTTTAGCAAAGACCAGATCTTAAAATAATTAGTCTAGGATGAGGGGAAAGGGAGGGGCAGGAATGTCAAGGATATTTTGCAGGAAAAAAATCCCAACAATTTGACAGTATTACTATTTCACATATTTTTAAATTATGAGATGAACTAAGAGAAAAGGCCACTGTAAATGTGATTCAACCCAATCTTATCTGCCTCAACACACATAGGTGCATTTCTAAAATTCTTTGGTTATTTCATGCATATACACATACTGAGATATATATCCATATTTTTCAAAAGATTGAGATGGAATATCAATTATGAATATATTTTCTCTGTTAGAATTGCAAAGGAACAGTTGAGATATCTCTGAAGATTGCTGCCTTTTAGAAAGTGTCAAAGTGTATGTATTATTTTATATAGTCAATATGTTTACATTATTTCCAAGTCAACATTCCATTTATGTCTTTCTGAGCTTTGAAACATAGTTTTTATTTGATCATCCTTATTACTGAATTCTTAAAAATTCTTATATGAAGCTTAATCTTCATGGAAGATCTTAGAAAACTTTCTTAGGAACCTAGAGATAGCAAGAAACTCCTCAATGGCGTTACAAGCATATGGTGATTGATAGGAAAGATATGTATTTATCATTGCTTGTGAACAGGAAACTCTTTTATTTTCACAAAGAACGTATGTATAGGTGATTGCAGTAAAGGCATAGGAACAAATTTTGTATTGATCTAATTTGTTGGAGGAAATATTATCATTAATTCTTTGAGATCATCTTTAGAAACCAGCTTGATACAGACTGTGTCTGTCATTCACAGTGGTCCAAAGGCTGCAACTTTCTTTCTGTTTTTGCGCTAAATGTATTTATACTTTGTACCTTAAAGGAAAAAAGGAAAGATTTGAAAAAAAAAAAAACATTTGCAAAATTATTTGAAACCTGTGAAAAATCATTAAAGTTTAAGGTGTCTTTGGATGTAATTTGGGATTAGGCCATTCAATTTCAACAAACAAAATGAATGAATCTACACTGGGAGTGTTTGTTCCCACCTGACTCAATAAATAAACTCAAGTCATATTAGTGATATATTTGATACTAGTTTTATGGAATATCCAATTAATGATGAGGAAACACTGGAATTGTTTGGTTTCAAACTTGCTTCAGATGATCATGCATGTTTCAAGGTTTCATTCAGAACAAACAAGTGCACTTCTGTTATAAATCATATAACCTCAGGGGAACATTTCTTTTCAAAAATGAATGGTATTTCTCAGCCATACCATCAGTCTTTTTCTATAGCGTTTGAGATCTGCACAGATTAGCTCTCAGTACCAAACAAAAACCAGAAACTTTAGAGATATTTACAAATCTGCAAAGTTTGCTTGGAAGTTTTTGGTTGATAAGATTGTGCAGGAAACAAAACTGTGAGCTAGAGATTTGCATGCAGAAGGTTTATTGGAGAGTGCTGTCAGGAACAGCACCTGGTGAATTAGAAGTGAAGAAAGACTGCACAGCTCCGAGGAGATACTTCAAAGTTCTTCAGAATTGAGGCAAGGTGGCCTGGTGTTTGCATTCCCACAAATGGGATCCCCAGTCATTAGCTTCAGGCTGGCCTCAGGGAGGAGTTCCTTTGGGCTGAGACAATTCCTAGGGAAGGCAGGAGGATCCACCTGGCTAGCTAAATAGGAGTCAAATGGTGGTGTAAATTAATTCTATCATTCTCAGATGAAGAAACTAAAACCAACCAAGACTGAAGAGATGGAGTGTGATGGGTGTTGCTAGAACCTAGGGCAATAAAGGGCATTATCCACTCTGTGAGTTCCTACTAAAGGGCTTACACCAGTTACTAACTGTGTAACTTTTGACAGATTTCCAAAGGTATGTGTTCCTCACTGAGAAGCAAAGATTATAGTAAACTCTAATTCATAGAATTGTTGTGAAGATTAGCTAACTTAATGCAACTAAAGCACAGTGAAAAACAGATTGTGAACATTTAAAAAATGTCTTTTACCCACACAGTGTCTATATTTGAATTCTGATATCTGAATTTTCCTTCCAATGACAAACATTTTCTGATCTCTTTTGTAACTTAAAAACATACGATTGATTCGATTATCTTATTCTCCCAGTTTTTTTTTATTCCACACCCCCCTTGCAGCTTGCTTGCTGTCTGTTCTCTGTGTCCATTCACTATGTGTTCTTCTGTGTGTTTGTATTTATTTATTTTACTCCCTCCACCCCTCCCCCACTGCGGCTTGCTTGTTTTCTGCTCTCAGTGTCCATTCTCTGCGTGCTCTTCTGTGTTTTTTTTTAACTCGTCTCCCTTTTTGTCGCGTCACCTTGCTGAGTCGGCTCTCTGCAGTGCTTGTGGCTGAGTGGCACTCTATGGCATGCAGGCAAGTCTGCCTTCATAAGGAGGTCCTGGGATGCGAACCCAGGGCCTCCCATATGGTAGATGGAAGCCCAACTGATTGAGCCACAGCCGCTTCCCTCTCCCAGAGTTTTTAAGTAAGTTTCGTATGTTTTTGCCTATCAACTCTCTCCATTGCTTATATCTTCATATCTTACACATTGTTCTCAGATGAATCTTCCCAAGTGAATATACTTATGACATCCCTCTGCTAATAAAAGTTTTGAAAGCACCTCTATGGCTTATAGATAAAATGTACTCTCTTAAGGTAGCATTAAGGTTTTTTCTTTTCTTTTTTTTAATAATCTGGTCATTCCAATATTATTACTCATTTACCTTACCTTTTTTCATTAAGTAAATGATTGTTAACTTACCATGTACCTTTTACCAAGCAAACACTAACACAGAGTTCTTCTCCTAGAACTTTCAAACCATTGGTTATAAGGCAGGTTAGCATAGAGAAAAGAGGAAAGACCAGGTAGAAAACATGCGCATGAGACCCCACTATGGAAACCTCCTGAAGGGAAGGCTGCTAAAGAACAATGCCAGAAAAACCCCACAAGACCCTGGCCATGAGTTCCCATTTGGAACTCTTTCTGGGGTCGAAGAGAAGCTCTGGATAACCGCAAACAGTCATCCTCATTGAGCCCCTGAAAGTTAACAGGAGGGGATTGTAAGGCAACCAATCAGAACAGCAAACAGCTGGGGCACCACCACAACATTATGAAGGGGGAGAAGAAAAGGTTTTTAGAAGGCTTAACCCAGGGCCCCGTGTGTGTGACTCACCCTGTTGCATGCCTCAATCTATGTCTCAGATTGTGTACTCTTTTCTTGTTTGCTTAATAAACTCTTTACTCCATTGCCTACCCTACAGCATGTATTTAAATTCTTTTATGTGACATAAGCCAAGAACCTAGAAGCCCAGAACCCAGTGTTCTGCTAACATATTTGGTGAGTCAAACCAGGAGACAAGGAGGCAAGTAATGCTCCCCAACCCCTGCCTAGGACTGACTGAGTTTTTAATTAAAGCTTATCTATGCCCTATTTGTTCCTTATTTAGCTGTGGGGAGGCCCTGGGATTCCTGCTAGTCCGTACTTCCACCTCCCCTGAGGTTGTTTGCCTGTAAACTGTAGTTTAGTTTCTGCTTTTTAATGTGCCTCTTAATGTCCAGTTTAACAGCAAACTCAGTCCCAGCAGTGTTCTCTCTCATGGAGGGGACTCTATGAGTGGTCTCTCTCATAGTTTTCTTAGACTTTTGCAAGAGTAGGTATGGCAGTTTGACATTATTTTTGAACTCCCCAAAAGATCAGGATTATTTTTGTAAACTCCTTTGTTCCCCTGGACATTATACTCTTTGATTGCATTAAATTCAAGATTAGGGCTTTGATTCTACCAAGTCAGTAAGTGACTCATGTTGAGTTCCTGGCCCCTTATTGGGATATATAAATTGACACTCAAACAGAAGAAGAAGATATGCAGAGCTCCATAGATAGAACAGAGGAGAGAACCCTGATCCTAGGGGGCCTGGAGAGAGATGAGCCCTTTGAGAGTTTGCAGCTGAAGAGACCAGAGCCCTGAGCAGCTGAGAAAGCCCAGAAATAAATGAGACCTAAAGCCTATAGATGAGATTTGAAGGAGCTAGGACCATGGAGCCTTAAGAGGAAGGCTGAACCCTTGCAGACATCACCTGCCATCTTGCTTCAACATGTGGCAACAGACTTTGGATAAGGAATTAGGCTTTATTTGGACTCTTTAGGGCCTTGTAATAAATACCCTTTATAAAAGCTGTAGCAGTTTGGCATTATTTATGAATTCCAAAAATAGATTTTGGATTATGTTTGTAAACTAGTATGTCTGAAGTTTCACTTTTACTTAACTAAATCATGATTAGGGCTTTGATTGGGCCACATCAGTAGGGCTCACAGATAGAAGACATGGCAAAAGACAGAGTTGGGAGTTTTGAGCTGGAACATAGCAAGTAAGTACACAGTGGAGCAGAGAGGCTGAGCCCAGAGAGAATTGAGCCCCTGGGAGAGAGACAGAGCAGGTCACCTGATAGTCTACAGATGACCTTGTGGAGAAAACAGAGATGCTGAGCCAGGAGTGAAATGAGCCCTGGGAAGAGAGGGATGCAGGAAGTCTGAACCCTGGCAGATGTTGGCAGCCATCTTGCTCCAAAATGTGGTAATCAACTTTGGTGAGGGAAGTAATTTACACTTTATGGCCTGGTAACTATAAGCTTCTACCCCAAATAAATACCCTTTATAAAAACCAACTGATTTCTGATATTTTGCCTTAGCAACCCTTTGGCTGACTAATATAAAAGCCAACAGATTTCTGGTATTTTGCATTAGTACACCTTTGACTGACTAATACAGAATTTGGTACCAAGAAGTGGGGTCATGCTTTTGCAATTACCAAAAGTGCTGGAACAGTTTTATAAATGGATGAGGAGTGTTTTTGGAGACATTGTGAGATACTTGATAAGAAAGGCCTAGATTGCTTTGAAGAGATTGTTGGTAAGAATATAGAGCCTAAAAATTCTGATAAGGACTTAGAAGGAAATGATGAAACTATTTTTACACAATGAAGAAAAGACCAATGTTTTAAAGTAGCAGAGAGTTTAGTACGACTGACTCCTGATGTTATATGGAAGATAGAATTTGAAACTATGAGATTGGACATTTAGAGAAGGAGATTTCCAAATTAAATGTGGAAAATGCAGCCTGGCTTCTCCTTGCAACTTTTAGCAAAATGTTAGAGGAAGGAGATAAGCTGATAACTGAACTTTGGGGCAAAAAGAAACCCAAAACTTATTACAGAAATTCCAATCCTATGGAAATCAAGCACTCAGATGATAGTGTCCCATTTGAAGAATTAACTAAACTTGGAACTTGTAAGTCAGGATTGAAAATACACTCATCCAGGAAAGACTTGTGGAAAGTCTTACTGTCTGATGGCTTGGACACCTGCTTCCTGCATGCAAAACCAGCAAGCTTTATGAAAAAACTGCCAGAACAAAACCACTGTCAGCCTGGACTAAAAGGACATGGAGGGGAGAGATGGAAGAGAAAATAGCTTTAAGAGGAAAACCATAGAAGTTGCGATTTGAAATTAAGATATCTCCTTGGGCCAAGAGAGGAACCCGGCCTATGTATACAGAGAGGGTGAATTTGCTCTGGCAGTTGATGAGGGTGGATAGTCTAGCCCATAGTTCAGGGAGAGTTTTTGCTGTCCCTGGCTATGGGGAGGGTGAATCATATTCCCTAAGGGTTAGGGAGAATAAGATCAACACCTCAGCGCTCTGAGATTGGTGAGTCTCATCTCCCTAGTTCAGGGAGAGTGAAGTTGACACTCCATTGCTCTGATAGGGGTGGGCCTGACTCCCATAGATTAGAGAAGACCAGGTCTCCAATTCACCATCTTGAGAGGGTTGGGCCTGTATGCTGAAGATTTGGGAGAATGCTGCCACCACCTCATTGTACTAAGGGGGCTGAGACTACCCCAGAGACTGGGAAAAGTGTGGTCATCACCCTGATGTTCTTAGATGATGAGGTCTAGAGCTCGGTTGCCACCCAGATGCTTGATGATAGTGGAACCAAGAAAATAACTGTTGGGCAAGCCTGTGGAAAGGGTGAGTCCCCATGAGGCCCATTATACAAGGGGTGTTTCAAATTTGGCGGTGTGGTCTTGATTGTTGAAAACTGAGGAAGCTGTTTCTAAAAGGGATTTAACGGAAGTTTGGGGACCCAAGGAAAGTTTTTATCCAAGACTCAACATTCAGCCTTCATCAGCTGTCCTTGAAATAAGGCTGTGTTTCTAGGTTCTGTCTCTGAGTAATTCCCTGAACTTATAATAGAGTGGTTTGGTAGTGCATTTCCTCATCTCTTTAAAGAGACATGACCATGCGTTCTCTGGCCTTCAGATCTGTCTGTCCCCTTCTCTCTTATACAGGTTGAACTAGAATTCAGGGTCCCATACATAGGCCACTCCTGGCCTTGCTGCAGCCACTGATGTAGCAGGAAAATATTAGTCTCTTCCTTTTAGACTGCCAGTAGATAGGCCGTCCCAATTTCTAAGACACCCCAATGGAGAGTCACTGGAATGCTAGAGAAGCCACCGCCATTGTTTGGTTCTCAGCATCCTGAGGACTCAGAGCTGTGCCATTGTACATCTGCATGACAAAGTAGGTCTTAGGAGATGTCCAGGCAAAGGTTTTGAGCCAAAACTAAAAAGTTGTATGGCATTTCCTAGAAAAGGGGCTGGCTTGAAACCTTTCTTTAGATGTACTGTGTTAGTCAGCCAAAGGGGTGCTAAAACAAAGTACCCAAAATCTGTTGGCTTTTATAAAGGGTATTTATTTTTGGTAACAGCTTACAATTACAAGGCCCTAAAGAGTTCAACTCAGGGTATCATAAGAGGTGCTTTCTTACCCAAAGTCTGTTTCCATGTGTTGATGCAAGGTGACAGGCGATTTTTGAGAGGGTTCAGCCTTCCTCTTCCCTTATAAGGCTTCATGGGTCCAGCTTCTTCCAATCTCAACTGTAGGCTGGCATAGGGCTTGTTCTCTTCCTCAGGTTTGTTTCTTTCCAGATTCAACTGCTCTCTTCTCTTCACAAGGTCAGCTGTAAACTATCAGGCTCAACTCTCTTCCCTGGACTCCAGCATCAAAACCAAATTCTCTCCTCTGCCATGTATTTTTCTGTATGTCTACTTCTGTGTAAGTGTCCATTTTATCAGTCCATCAAGGGGGTGTAGTCTCAATCCTACATGCCCTAATGATGTGGTTGAGTCAAAACCCTAATCTTGATTTAATAAAGTAAAAGTGAAACCTCTGAATATAATACAATCAAAGGGATATCAGACCTAGAGGAACAGACTAGTTAAACATAATCAATGTCTCTTTTTAGAATTCATAAATAAAATCATTCTGCCACACCCTTGTTTCCTATCCTTCCACTGGTTTTAATAATCTTGCTTTCTCTCATGACTCCACATATAGACTCAAATTTACCTCCTCTGGGTATGGGCTCAGAGGGACCCCATGACCTTTGAGGAAACAGCTGCATGCATAGTGGGAGTCCTTGGCCCTCCAGGTTGGATGTCTACTCTTCTAGTCCAGAGGCCACTAGAGTCCTGTTATCTCTAAGGACTCAGGAGTGAGAGGTGCCTTCCACCTTGACCATCAAAAATTCTAAAAGCAGTAAGTCATGAGGAAAAAAAAGCCATTTTCCTTGAGATATCAATGACCTCAGTGAGTATATGCTGACATTTGCGTTGCTCATCCAAGGTCTGCCAAAGTCAAAATGGAAAGTAAGCAAAACACTGAAGTAAAGGAAAATGTTATAGGTTGTATTTTAAAGCATTGGGAACAATTTGGTTATAAACCAATAACTAAAGAACAAAATTTGACTGTAAATCTACATGGTCACAATGCAGAGTAATCAGAAACAACTTGCAATGAGATCTTTTGAATATAAATTTATTTTACAGTTAGATTATTTTGTGAGAGAATGAAAATCTTAACATTAGTGAGTTGTGTGCTTTTGTGTCTAACTCTCTATTTGTGTCTGCATATTTACTCAGTGTATATTTGCATACATCATGATTGTAATATCAAATTAACAAATGAAATTTCTTAAAAGAGTTCTATTCAAATTGTTAAAAATTAAATATGTGCTTATATATGTGAATGAATGTTCCTGGATCCCAAATTGGGCTAAACAGGGTGGAAAGATCATATAGAGATATGAATATAGAAACTATTGGGAAAGGGGAAAAGGTTTTCCTATGCTCTTTGACCTACCCAGCTCCCAGGATCTTTTCTTTGCAAGAATTATGAGGGAAGGGCTAGATGTGACAAAGTATAACTCTATCTTCTAAGCTGGGGAACTAAGAATCAGTTTGTCCTGTAATTCTCTAATTTATGCCTTTTAACATAATAAAACAGAGGTGACTAATAATTGAATTATCAAGTTTCCGTAAGTAAAGAAAAAGTCATTGAAAGCAATGGAAATACCTTTACTAAATTATGACTAAAACAAATTAAAGAATTATAATTATTCTAATACTTGACAGTCAGTATGCTTTTAAGGTTATCTACAGTTTCAGAATTTTATTTAAAAAAAATAGGTTTTAGCTGCCTATGATAGAATGAAAAAAGAACATTCTTTACATAAACAATAATGGTATCAATTTTATTCAGCTTGGGCATTATCTCCCTAGGTTTATAGAATACTAATTAAATAAATTAGCATCATTGTATTAAATCATCTAAATGATGAAAATTTTAGATTAGTGTTTAATGAAATATAGATCTGTGCTAAAGTGAAATGACTAGTTTTCACAGAATGAAATAAGCAGTGTAAGACAGGTTTCTTAAATGGAAAGGTAAATTTCATTGGTTGCTAACTGTGATTTAAAGCTTATTGAAATGTAAAGTAACTAGTCTATGTGATTATGGTTAATTATAAGGAGTTTGCAAAAGCATCTTCTAAACTGAAGTACTTAAATATCTAAGCCCAGGAAGTCATTATTAATTAGAAACGTAAACTGATACTGATAACAAAAAGTAGCTTCATAACAGAAAACTGTTAGAGGCCACCTCAATCTGCATATTAAAACAATGGTAAGGGATGATAACCTTGATTCCATTGGGAATTTTAGGTTTTCATAAAATAATGGAGAAAGTAGTTTTCCCTAAATTGCCAAAGTAAAATAACCTGTTAATTAATGCAATCATGGTAAAAGGGTAAAAGTAAAAAGTAAAGTACTAAGAATATTTAAGCTCGTTTGATATGGTATAAACTGCATTGGAAGTTGTATTAGTCAGCCAAAGGGATGCTGATGCAAAGTATGAGAAATCTGTTGGTTTTCATAAAGGGTATTTGTTTGGGATAAAAGCTTACAGTTACAAGGCCCTAAAGAGTCCAAATCAAGGTATCATAAGATACCTCAGCCAAAGTCTATTGCCCGTGTTGAAATAAGATGGGAGTGATGTCTTTAAAGGTTCAGGCTTCCTCTTTCCGCTTAAGGCTCCATGGTCCCAGCTTCTTTCAATTTCAGCTCTAGGTTGGAGGGCTTGCTTCCTTCCAGGCTCAGCCACTTTTTTAATTTCTCAAGGCAGCTGTGAACTATCAGATGAATGGCTCACCTCTCTTCCCAGGGCCTCTACTGTGTCTATGAAGCTGTCTCTCTTCCTCTGTGTTCTGTGTTCTTGATTGAGCATCTATTTACATAGGCCACTAAGCGGATGAGGACTCAACCCTGCATGCCCTAATGACGTGGTTGAATCAGAGCCTTAATCTTGATTTAATCAAGCAAATGTAAAGCCTTTGAATTTAAATCAATCAAAGGGTGCCATGCCCAGAGGAACAGACCAGTTTACAAACAAAATCAATATCTCTTTTAGTAATTCATAAATAGTATCAAACTGCCACACTCCACCCTCTGAATTCCAAAACAGAAATTACAATGTTAAAAAAAATCTTAAATCCTTTCAGTTAGCAATTTTAAGTACAAAATCATAACACAGTTATTTATATAAATACAGTTTGTCTTGGGGCAAATTCCTTTCTGGCTGTGGACCTTTGGTAGTTATAAAACAATTTATCTGCTTCCAATATACAGTGACACAGACAAAGGATAAACATTTGCATTACCATAAGGGGAATTTGGAAGGGAAATATGAGTCACTAGTCCTCAAGAGTTCTGGAAACCTGTAAGGCATACTCCATTAGATTTCAAAGTCTGAGAGAAATTCTTAAGATGATGGTTTCTTCTCCCTGGGGCATGATAGGGGCCCACATTTTCCACAGGCTTCCCCAATGGCCATTTTCTTGGTTTCACCCTCATCAAGCATCTGAGTGGTGACCAAGCTCCACACTTCACCCTCCAAGAACTTTGGAGTAATGGCTACACTTTCCCTGATCTATGGGGAAGAAATCCACCCCTCTCAGAGCACTGGGCTGTTGACCTCACTCTCCCCTAATCTTGGGGACTGTGCTTCACCCTCTCTGTAGCCGAAGGTGGCAAAACTCTCATTGGACAGTGGGCTTAAATACCCACTCTCTTCAAATGCTGTGACAGACTCACCCTTTCCACACACAAGTGGAGTCCTGCTCTTGGCCCAAGGAGATGTCTTAATTTCAGACCTCAGCTTCCATGGTTTTCCTCTTAAAGCTGTTTTCCCTTCCATCTCTCTCTTCCATATCCTTTTTAATCCAGGCTGAGAATGGTTTTGTTCATACAGCTTTCTCAAAAAGCTTGTTGGCTTTGCATGCAGGATGCAGCGGTCCAAGTCATCAGATAGTAAAACTTTCCACAAGTCTTTCACAGCTAACTACATTGTCAATTCTGAATTACAAGTTCCAAGTTTAATTAATTCCTCAAATGGGGCACTATTATCTGGGAGCTTGATTTACAGAGGCTTGAACTTTCCAGAATCAGTTTCTGTTTCCTTTGTGTGCAATAATTGTTATCAGCTTATCTCTTTCCACTAACATTTTGCTATAAACTATAAGGAGAAGCTGGGCTGCATTTTCTACATTTAGAAAATGTTCTGTTAGGCATTGTCTAAGTGATCAAGCTCATAGTTTTCAAATTCTGTGTTCCATACAACATCCATCAAGAGTCAATCTTGTTAAGTTCTCTGCTACTTTAAGACACTGATCATCTTTTCTCCATTTTGGAAAAATAGTTTTATCATTTCCTTCTAAGGGCTTATCAAAACTCTGTTTAGTGTCCAAATTTCTAACAACCATCTCTTCAAAGCACTCTAGGCTTTTTCTATCAAGCATCTCACAATACCTCCAAAAAGTACCCCTTACCTATTTATAAAACCATTCATGCATTTTTGGTAATTGCAAAAGCATGACCCCATTTCTCGGTACCAAATTCTGTATCAGTCAGCCAAAAGGGTGTTGATGCAAAGTACCAGAAATCTGTTGACTTTTATAAAAAGTATTTATTTGGAGTGAATGTTTGCAGCTACAAGGCCCTAAAGAATCCAAATAAAGGTACCATATGAGGTACTTCCTCACTCAAATTCTGTTGCCACATGTTGAAGCAATATGGCCCAAGTTCCTTCCAATCTCAGCTGTAGGCTGGAGGGCTTGTTTTCTTCCAGGTTCAGCTTCTCTATTCTCTTCTTAATGTCAGCTGTAAGCTACAAGATGAATGAATGTCTCATCTCTCTTCCCAGGGCCTCTGCCATGTCTATGGAGTTGTTTCTCTACCTTTGTGTATCTTATTTGTATATCTACTTCTGTGTTCTTGATTGAGCATCTTTTATATAGCTCACCAAGGAGGCAGGGAATCAATCCTACCCACCCTAATGATGTGATCATATCAAAGCCCTAATCTTGATTTAATCAAATAAATGTAAAGCCTCTCAATTTATATCAGTCAAAGGGTATCATGCCCAGAGGAACAGTCCAGTTTACATGCATAATCAATATCTCTTTTTTGAATTCATAAATAATATTAAACTGCCACAGAAGTATTTAGAAAATGTACAGAAAATTAAGAGGTTGATTTCAATTTTGTCAAATCCTATTGTGCATTCAAACCAGGCATTCAGCACCCTGCATGGAGCCTCTCTATTTGAGTTATTGGCTAGGTTGGTCACTGACAACTAAAACAATAAATGTATCTATTACATCTCTGGTTATGCTCCTGAGGTGGATGGATAGTACATTGCAGTTTTGGACTCTGGGAACATTTGGTAATGGATTGATATGGCTAGATCTATAATGGACATTGCCTCCAGACTGACTCTGTTTCATAGTGCTGAAGGGCATTATGCACTAGATCAGTGAAACACTGGAGCCTATCTTCCTAACCTTTTTCTAGGATCAATAGTACTGCAGCATGCTGGCTGTATGAAGGACATACCAAGCAGAGAAATAATTACCAGAGTAATTTGAGTAGAACTTAAACAAACACAATTGGCATTATGACCTGCTCCCATGGAGAGACAGCATGTATAGTATTGCAAACCTGGAAATTTAATTATTAACTGCAGCTCAAAGAGGAACTTGTGCATTGATTAGTATTAAGTACTGTACCTATATGCTTGGTGAATATGATAATATCTCTTTTATTATAGATCATTTGCAGAAGAATATTAAACATATTAAAAATCATGGTATACTTAATTCATTTTCTAAGTAATTAATGAATGTGTCCATAAGATAAAGGAATGGCTTTCTTAAGTACTGACTTTGCTGTGGTTGCCATATGCTTGCCTCATTGCCTATGTTGTCTTTGTGAGTTTAGATCTAGGTCAGCTCCTCTCTTCACTCCTCCCTTAGGTGTCCTAAGCACAACCACCGCTTTTATACCAATTTATACCAAATCCAGTTTCTCTACCACAATCTCTCCCTAGAGTTAACCAAAAGCATTAAAGAACTCAAGGAAGAATGCTATTTCCCATCAACTTTGGGAGGATGCAGCCTCTGAAGACACCTGGATTTTCTCCCTCCCATGGTCCAGTATGTCATGGCTGGCCCCTTTTTGGGCCTGGATGCCAACATCTTCTTTATCCTTTTAGTAGGACAATGTATCTTAAATTCTAGCTAAGTTTATTTCTTCCAGGAACAATGTCTTCCAGTATAAGATATTAGTCATGCAGGGATTTCAACCAGTTCCAACCACAGTGCCAGACCTGTCTTTTGTCAACCTCAATAAATAGCCAGTGGGTTTTACACTCTTTCCCCAGCAGAGCCTACTTCACCTAACTAGCAGGAAGCAGCTACAGAAGAATGACCATTGTCCTTCAGCTCCCCATTAAGAATAAGGGTGTAAATGCTGAGGGGAAAAGTTGAGGCTGGTTGGGGAAAGGCAGGGGACAATCAAGCAGACCCAGAGGAAACCTGGCCACAAGACCCTAACCTAGAAGACTCCTGAGGGAAAGATTGTTAAAGTACAAAACGAAAAAAACCATGAGACTGTGGCCATGAGGTCCTATTTGGCACTCTTTCTGGGGTCAAGGAAAAGCCCTGGATAACCCCAAACAGGCCTCCTCATTGGGCTGTTAAGAGCTAAGAGGCAGGGATTGTAAGGCAACCAATCAGAACAGCAAACAGCTAGGGGCCACCCCAACATTATGAAGGGGGAGGAGTAAAGGTTTAAAAAAGCCTAACCTGAGGCCTTATGTGCATGACTCACCCTGTAGCATACCTGCAATCTGTGTCTCAGATTGTGTACTCTTTTCTTGTTTTTTAATATACTCTTTACTCCCTTGTCTACCCTTTGGCATGTCCTTTTAAATTCTTTTATGTGGCATAAGCCAAGAACCTAGAAGTCCAAATCCTCTAATAATTGATCTAATAATTTTCTGGAAGCATATGAGCAGTGCTTACCCATATGATGTAAATTCTGTGACTCTTTTTTCCTGGAACGCCTTATCTTAAGTACATGTTGCCCATATTATTTCCAATTAGAATTCCATGACTTTTCCGTTAGTGAACTCAATTTTTACTTTGTATAAGTCATTTATGACTTACTTCCTTATATTATAGTTAATTATGTGTTTTTATTAGTTCTTGCTGGACAATAAAGTCCTTGAAGACAGGTTTTGTGTCTGGTTGATATTTACATTTTTTTTGTCTTACATATTGCTTTGCATATAGAAGAACATGAAATATGTTTGTATATATGCATGGTATTGCCTTTCAAAAATAACTTATCAAGGGACTGATTTAATGATATAGAAGAAGACTGGACAGGGAAATAGTGGAAGATGGGGCATTTAGTGGGACTATTGAGTGCTTTGTATAGGAACATTTTTTATAGACAGCTTTGCATTTTATCACTGATAAAAGTTCTTTTCTAGGAATCTGAGTAAATTTTGATTCACTCAATATACAAAATTTACTAATTATATATTTTGAAAACTATCATTTAATGTTATCAGTTTCATAATTTATTGACATCTTAAAACAGTGATACCTGCTGCTTTTGCAGGTAGGCTTTCCTAAGACAAAAAAAAACAAACCTTGACTTGATTCCTAGGTCAAAATAAAAGAAATGTATTGCATAAGTAAAGTTTAGTCACCCTGTCTTAGTAAATAAAATTAGATTAAAGAAATCCAGTGATAAGAACCTAAGGGCAGCTGAAAATTCAACTCTTATCAACCTCCTTTACAAAAGTATTAATGCCTTAATATGCAGTAGATAAGTCCTTTTGTTGCTAAATAGTGAATGAGATAAACATTTTAGTTCAATAAAAATTGAGGATAAATATAAAAAGAACAAAGAGAAAGACCACATTTATATTGGTTGATTGTAAACTCAGGACTATAAAACAGGATTCAGAGAATAACTTCAGGGATGCAAATCTAGGTTTAAGATGGGGGAATTTATTTTGCTTTTTATATAGTCTTAATTATCTTGAATTTATATTCATTTTACTTTTCAAATAATTTTTTATTGTTCTTATTTAACAACTATCTGACTGTGTACCTGTTCTACTTTGTACAGTTTTTAAGAGTCATTTGAGCCACTCCTAGCTGATAAATGGAAAAACATCTGAGCCACTTGAGGATTTTTTGTTTTTCTTTTCTTATCACTATCCAAGGATCCAGTAAGTACTTTTGCTTATCGTTAAAGCCAGAGACTTGTTGGTACTACATATTTGCAAGTGCAAACACTTTCAGGTAATTGTCAAAGCATTTCAATCTTAAACCCAGTAAGGAAATTGTAAAGGGAAGTAATTCAAAGCACTTAAAAGTCACACCATTTAAAGGGCTTCTTAAGGGTGAGAAAAAAGTAACTTTACAGAGTTTATAATTAGCATTTATAGTAAGAAATGGTTTAGTTAAATTTTAAACTCCCCTAAAGTTCAATTTCAATAAATAAATTAGGAAAAAAAGAATCAGCCTAAATTCCAAGAACTGCCTTGCTTTATGCAGAGAGAGGACTTGGCCATTTTTTTTTTAAACCATGTGGCAATAACATTAAAACACGCAATGGCTGGGACTGGTGGGTTGGGAGAAAAAGAAAATATTTGCTGTACCGTGAAAGGAAACCATGTAGTCTTCTGTGGACATAAGAGGGGCTAAAGGTCAAAAGGCTTCTCCAGGATTGTTTGACCTGTGGACAGTCAATAAACTCCTCAGAATAAAGGGTGCACACAAACACAAGCCTTACTATCATGTCTTCCATTTTCTAACTTCCGTAGTTAAAGAGGGTATTATAAAAAGCAAGAAAATCAAATGGGCAAAACCTGTTCCAATTTTTATAAACCCTAAGGAAAGAGAAAAATTTATTGCCAGAACTATCAACATTGTTTGAAAAGTATGTCTGGCCAGGTTAAAGGAACTGCATGGAAAAAAAATAGTGTAGTGAATACAGAAGGATATTCTTTAGAGCCTCTTTGTAGTAAGTGAAACTCCTACACATGTATTTTTGATCCAATAATATTGGAGCAGTATAGATTTAATATCACAGTTGTGTTGAGTAAGATGTTTTGCAATGCAATGATACAGAACTGGAACTCAGAGAGTCAAGTAAAATTATTTGAACATCACTTTTTATCCAACACCATGAATGAGCGGAACCCACTTTTAGAGACTGTGAAATTGGAGATCAGCTAAATAAATGAGGTAATAGGGTTTAAAAGAAGCTTACCTGACTCTGAAGAATACATTCTTCAAGCATAGTATGATGGGGAGTGGACCAAGGATACTACCCCAAGCTATAGAGAAACAACTGTCTATGCTGATTAGACTATTCTTGGCTGAAGAATCAGAAATTCAACTCAAACAATGGAAAAATAGGACAGCACAAGAAGTTTGGGAATCTGTTTTCTTTAAGTTAGGCTGGATCCAGAGGCTTTATCATTAGGGCCTTTTCTCTGTCACCTTCACAAGATCTGTTTGTGATTTTCATGCTGTTTTGCAGGTGGACACATTATATTATATGGCCTTTGAGCACTAGATTCATATTCTTCAGTTTTAATACCCCAGAGAGAAAAAGGATTACCTCTCCCACATTCTCTGCACATCAATGCAGTCCATGATTTTCCAGATTGCCAGGTTCCCTCCCACATAGCTCAGGGAATGATGTGAATGAAGGCATGATGACAACTGTGCCAACAAACAGTTTATCCAAATTCAACACCATTCATAGCCTGCTATTTGAAAATGGATTTGGGCCCTTTAACATTTTTGCATTTGTCAGCTGGCACCATGTTAAGCTTTGCCAGAAGAAAGCACTGGATAGACAATGCAGGATGAGGAGGTTTTCTTTCCTTGTTCTGATGTGCTAGCTCAGCAGGCTCCTGCAGTGTGCAGCTTCTCCAGTGTCCAGTCCATGCAGTGCAACTTCTTCAGCACCTGGTTCTTGTAGTGTGTAGTAGTCAAGAGCATCCAGTGGCTGATAACTTCCTCCAGCATTCTGCTAGAAACTTACCAAGAGGGGATGCTTCAGGCAAGATCCTGCATATGACTGTCTTCCTTCTTCAACACCCTAAAGGCAGATTACAACATATTGATTTTTAGACTAAATTAGTTGTTTATGTTTGTGACCCATTACTTGGAGTGTCCATTGAGTAAAACTTCATGAATGCATCAAGGATATGCAGAGCTTCTTAAAAGTGTTCACTCAACCATCTAAACTAAAGTACTATACACTCTCAATTAAAAAAAAAATTCTGAACAAAATAATAATTTCCAATTTAGTGTTTTGTAATGAATTCCTAATAATTCAGATATTTCAATTGCAGAGAGCAGCAGCTCTGTAGCTTGAGCTCTCAGTCTGATTTCATTGAGGCACTACAGTGACTTCTCTGCTGACCAGTGAGCCACAGCTATGACCATTGTTCTAAGTTCTGGATCTCAGCTCAGGATAGGAAGGGCTGTCCTTGGGCATCCTATCTCAGCCCTATGGATAATGGTTGCTCCTTATGTATGTTATTTCTAATTCTTTAGAGTTCTCTTTATTTCTTGTTAGCTACTAACTTCTTACTCCAACTCCTACTATAGCTAATTATTCTTTATATTAAACTTTTCCTATTCAAATTCATGTGTGGGTCTGTCTTTTGCTTTAACTCTGACTGATAGAACAACACTACCTGAAGTGCATGGAATGGAGAAGAGAAATTACTTACAAGAAATAAGGAATTATGAATAGAGAAATTCAGTCTATGTCTGCCATTGTTAACACCAAGGATCAGAAATTAACCTTAAAGAGAAGAATGTCTTAACTGTAACTTGAGTTGGTAAATAATCTCATTCAATGATTAATTTTTTACAGTGAGACTTTTGTGACTTCCATTATACTATATGACTTTGCTCAGGAATCTTATTAAGTTCTTTAGGTTTATATATATATATATACCTCTAAAGGAAACATGACTGTATAATATTATCATCAATTTTCTAAAACATCCCTCCTGGTACAGCCTCAATTTCCCTTCTCTTTTATATCCTTATGTTTTGCCTCTTAATTTTAACTTTATTGTTTTCAGAAACATCTGCAGTCCTGAGTGCTGAATCACTCAGGCACATGTAGCTTTGGGATGGAAAACAATATTACTTCACACTCCTCGGAACTTTCTACAGAAGATATAGTGTCAATCTAGTTTTTCTTATTCATTCTTTCATCATGATCCCCCAAAGTAAATAAATAGAAAATTGCAGGACTTTTTATCAGCCACTTTGGAATTCTAGTATTTACTTTAATTTCATTTGTTTGGTTATAGCAAGTATAAGGCTGGTAGATACTGCAAGATTTGTTTCTGTTTTTGTTCTTGTTATTCTTGTTTCAAATCTTACGTAACTTATGTGGTCTATTAAAAAATTCAATGAAGACACTATGGGTTATTCAGCCTTGTTTGAATCCTAGCTTTAACATGTTCTGCTATGTGACCCTGTATAAGATAATAAACCTTTGTAAACTCTGCTTTCCACATTAGCAAAATGGGGATAACATATTCCCTTCTTCATAACTTTCTATGAACATTAAATAAGTTAAGCCATAAAGAGCTTTGCAAAGTTCATGATTCATGGGGAAGAATGTAGTAACATTTACAGGTTGAAAATACTCTTTTCCATTTTCACCAGACTGTAAGTTCCATGTAGGCAAGGTCTATATTTTTAATCATTCATGTATCCTCAGAATGTCATTTGTCTGGACATAACAGTTGCTCAACAATTATCTCTTAAATGAATGCAATGCTATATTTCTTAAATACACCTAGTAATTGCTTAAGTGTTTATTCTGTGGCAGGCATTGTCTGAAATATTTTATATCTATTTGATACAACAATCATTTGAGCAAAATATTAGTATCATCATTATTTTACAGATGAGAAAACAGGAGCTGAGAGAAGTTGAGTAGTTTCCTCAAGGTGACTCAACTCATAAGCAATCGAGATGGAGTTGAACCAGGTCCTAATGGCAGCAGAGTTCATAGGCTTGACCATGGTACTGTATTGCCTCTTGTTTGTCCAAGTAGAAAATACTCACATGGGTTGAAAAAACATCCTTTTACATTGTACAAAGAGTAATATATCATTAATAATAACCATCACATAATAATTGGTAATCAATTCTATAAATTGATACTAAAGTTCAGTGATCTTATCTAAGTGTGGCACAAAATGCTACCCTATTAGAGTCAAGGTACAAATATAAAATAGGGCTACTAGGGGAAGAAAAACTTGCTAGAAGAGAAGTTGCACAGGGCACATGAATCCCAGTTCTCATTATCCCAGAGACGCTGACTGCACACACCATGACCTGTGTTCCCATATAGAGGACCCCTTTCTTCATAACATTTTACACTAAAATTGTGCAAGCTCAACTTCAGTGTTCCTCAACTGCCTTTTATTGACTTGGGCTAACTCAGACCTGCTGAACCAGTTCTCCACTAGGCTGCTGAAAATGGGTAGAAAATGAATCTCCAGGCCACTCAATTTATGTGTCCTCAGAAGGGCTATACACTGATTCCCAGAAATATCCAGAAGACTAGGATATATCTGTTATCAATTCAAATTGTATATTGACCCTTTATTGACCTCTCATATATAAAGTCCATATACTTCTGCCTAGGGGTCAGTTGATCTCTCCTTTTATCTTCAGTTCATGCCCTTGAATACTAAATGTTTTATTAAGCTTTCCAACACATACTGCATATTGTAATCCCTACATCATCCTTGTTCTGTTTGTAGGGCGTTGAATTGGTCCCTTCAAAAGATATGTTCAAATCCTCAATCCTGGTACCTGTGAAAATAACTTTATTTAGAAATAGGGTCTTTGCAGATGTAATCAAGTTAAGAGGATTAGGCTCAGCCCTAAATCCAATGACTGGTGCGCTCCTTATAAAGAGGCCATGGAAAATCATAGAGACATAGAGACACCCAGAAGGACAATACCATGTGATTATGAGGCAGAGGATTACCAGCAACCATCAGAAACTGGAAAGGTGAGAAAGGAATCTCCTCTGCAGGTTTCAGAGGGATCATGATCATGATCATGACCCTTCTGACACCTTGCTTTTTTTTATAATTAGCACATTAATATGTCTGAGACATAGGTGGCTATCTTTAGGGCTATTACTGGTAGGCAATTTGTCATAGTGGAAAGAACATAATTACTATAAGAGTTTCAAACTTCGTGAGCTAATTTGCCACCTCCACATACTATTTGTGAAACCCTGGGGAAATTGCTCAACTGCTCTAGGACTTAATTTTATCATTGGTAAAATGATATAATAAGATCCCTCATAGCTTTGTGAGTGTTAAGGAAGTGGATACAGGCAAAGAGTTTAGAGCAATGAAATCCCTATTTGTGATTCCTACTTTTGGAAAGTATTCCTTTGGAATTGAAAGATTGTGTGAGATGGGAATTGGCATAATATTAATTTGATTATTGTAAGAGGCAATTTTTAAATTTCTCCATCATTGAAGTGATACTTACATAAGTGTGAAAACACTTAGTCAAGTTCTAGACCCATATGGGCACCTGCTTTCACAAAAGAAACATAATTTGAAATTCAAAATAAAGAAAAAAAAAAGGTAATGTGGGATGGATGAGCCAGGGAATGGCTGCAATTCCCCCTCCTCTTGCCCTTTGTGTCAAAGATAATATTTGCTGGTGTCTAGGATAATATTTGCTAGTTTCCCTTTTGTGGTAAACAATGAGTTCCAATTTTAAAAATTAAAATTCAATCAATATTTTCTTCTGCATTTAACCAGAGAATATCTTTGTATAAGCATATTGTGAATTTTGTCAATATTTGTTGTTTAGTTCAACTTCAAAATAAATTTGTCTTTCAACTTGTCATCTCAGAAAGATGTAGCTCATTTATTTTCCATGGCTTAAATATGATTTTTAAAATATAAAAGTTTTAGCTGCCTGAATATAAAAAAGACAGACTGAGCAGATGGAAATTTAAGATTATTCTAAAGAAATGTCTTCCATTTTTTGCAGTCTGAGTAAGTTTTCTTCCACAGCTTTGGCTTAGAAGGATATAGGAAAATTTGATCATCCTTATAAGAAGGAAATAAGTCTTGCTCGAGATGTAGATACAACATAATGTAACTTCATACTTCTTAAAGCATAATCTAAAACATCCACTATTTTTAATTGCCCCATTAAATAATCAAGTTTGACTTTAGGAGCAAGGCATATCTCATCCTGGAGAAACTCCAGCAAAGAAAGACTAAATGTTTGCTTAATGAATACCTATCTTAACAGAAATAATGGCTTTCAGTGGTGCTAGTGGGTATTTTTATTCATTTGAAATAGTTCAAATGTTCAAACCCAATTATTTAAATTAGATTAGTGATGAGATTATACTTTTCTCTCATTAATTATAAGTTAACAAACAAAGCTTCTTTTCTTCATGTAATTTTGTTTTCTCCAAAGGATTGGTCAGAAGGTGCTACTTCTTTTTCATCATTAGAATTTTAGACTTTCAGGCTATGATGAAAATTTGAAAATTTTCTAGGCTTGTAGATTTCAGTTTTAAGCTGTAGACACATTTGTTTTTTGCAGATGGAATCCTATTTAGAGTACTGATATGCAAAAAAGGATAATTTAGTTTTGACTCAAGGCTATGGTTCTGTTACAGATCCTATGTGAAATCCATTTTGAAAATCACTGACATGACACTACCTTTCTCATTTTCAGCTACAGACATCAAAGCTTGTGCTTGTCCCAGATTTTTTTTCATTAAGCTACTTAAATATTTCCTTTTATTTCATTCATCTTATCTCTTTATATTACTACCAGGCTGCTCACCCACCGAGGTCTTCAAGAGTTAACAAAAAGTCAAAGGAGAAAAGGCACTCCTTGCTATTACTAGTCAGTATTGCTGTTCATGTCAAACATTGGAGTTACTCCCTGAATCTTGAGGGTTGATAAACTGCCTGCCATTTCTTAGCCAATTCTTGAAGCACCACTAATGGGAGAGACTAAATTAATATTCGATGCACTTCTATGAGAATCATCCCACCAGCTCTGATACCACTAATTGAAGCAACCACTTTAAATGAGAGGGACACTTAACACCTCCCTCTTTTATCCAATATTAGCAGCAGAACATTCCAGAGAGTGGCTAAAATGACTCAGTTTTGTCCTTTTCAAATATATTAACTAGTGTTTGACTTTTTTTTCAGTGATTCAGTAGGCATTTATGATCTAGCTTTCTGATGGAGATTACTGAGTCAGCAGTTCTAAGCAAGAACTTGTGTGCAAACGCCATAAAGAAAAAGACCGTATCTATTTCCAACATTGTACCCAATAAATGGTACAGGGCTTCACATGTAATAAGCCTCAGTTTTAAAAAAAGTAGACTTATTATTATTCTAGTAATGGAAGAACTTGTAACATTAAATATGAAGAGAGTGGTCACCAGAGATTCTAAGGGGAGTGAGATGGAAGAATAGGTGTAACATGGGACATTTTTTGAGACTTTGGAATCTTTCTACATGATATTGCAATGACAGATACAAGCCACTATACATCATGTCAAAACCCACAGAACTGCGTGCTGCAAAGTGTGAAACACAATGTAAACTCTAGCCCATGCTTAGTAACAAAGCTTCAATATGTATTCATCAATTGTAACAAACTTACCACACTAACGAAAGATGTTGTTGAAGGGGAAAAGTGTGGGAGATGGTGGGGGTGAGGTATATGGGAATCCCCTATATTTTGAATGTAGCATTTACGTAATCTACAGCTCCTTTACAAATAAAGAAAAAAATTAAAAATTGTTAAAGAAATTCACATCTGAAGGAGATAACGTATAGGAAAGCAATACTGCATACACAGAAAATCAACATAGTCTCTATCTCAAAGAATAATTTATGCTTGCAAATTTTACTTAACCCTTCCAATAACTCTGCAAATTTAGAATTATTTCCATTTTACCTATGAAGGAACTAAAGTTAATTAGATTTATGTGACTTGTCCAAGTTCTCACATCAGGAAATCAACCCAGAAAATGAACCTAAGAATTTGCTTCTTAATCTGAGATATATGTGCCCTAGAGATACTCAGCAATCTGGGAAAAGCAAGAGACAGTCTATTTTGCTGTATCATGCTTGTTCCTCAAACATTTTGGAGGAAATACATTATTTGTGTGTTGAAACCAACACCTCTGTAATAGGAGGCAAATTAATTTAACTTTTGTAGGATGCGACAGAAATCTTTAAATAAATTTGGTCTGTGTCAGTTTCCTCTAATCTATATTTGCAGATCTGTGCCATTAAGTTTCCTTCTGTGGAACAACTGGAGGATCACTGCATATACAACATTGTCACTCTTTAAGATAATAAGTGGAAAGGTACCTTCTGAGGGTTAAATCCAAGATGTTTGGGACATGAGACTGAAGTGTTGCATCTATTCATGAATAGATTTGCAGCCCCAAATATCGGGTAATGCTTCCCATCTGTTTTAGGGAGGAATGGAGAAGATGAAACAAAGATGTTGGGGTGTAATTCCTACTCTGCAGTAACTCACATATGCAGATGAGGGCATCTCAATCGATACAAAGTCTCTTTCCTTCTGACCCTGTCGTTCTTTTTATGTTGGATACAACATTCCCAAAGACTAGAGATGTGATGGGTGAACTGAAAAAAAAGACCATTGATGTAAATCACACATAATTATATGCAACTTATATTTACGTGTTCCCATAAAATAGAAGGATGGATGGAAGAAATTTCTAGAGTATTCCTTTAATGAATCATTGTTTCATATATGAAAAAATTCATGACCAACCTTCCTTTTAGTTTGTGAACCTTCGTCATCTCAGCAGACTCTCATAGCTCCTTCTACTTGAATGCTGAACATATTTTATCTCATGTTGAACAGGAAGGAAGCCTGCCTCACAAAGGGCAACACTACATTAGGAACTGATTTTTGATATCCTGTCTTGGTGGAGAGCCTCAGAATGGAAACACTGAACTTTTTTAGTCACAGAAAGACTTAAAACATATTTTCTCTCGATTTAAGGCAATTATAAGGTAAAGATTTATATTTCTACCCATAAGCAAGGTACTACTGTGTTGTTGTGGCTGATGCACAAGTTGAAATAATGGTGGAGAAAACAAAGACTTAGCTCTGGACTGTCCAAGATAGTAGCCACTGCCCTCATGTGGCTATTAAGCTCCTGAAATGTGGTTACTACTATAAATTGAACAGCTAATATTTTGGCTATACTGAGTTAAATAGAATATACTAGTACAATTAATTTTATCTTTCTTTTTACTTTTTTTCAATGTGGCTACTAGAAAATTTAAAATTACTTTTGTGGTTCACATTATACCTGTGGTAGATAGGATTTCCCCCAGTTATAAAGTTAGTGTGTGCTACCATGGCATTTGCTAGGTTAGAGGATTAAAGCATCATTCAATGAACCACAGAGTTTACCATCCAAATTTTGAGAGTGCAAGGGACACTATTAGGAATGATTCCAGGATAATAGACATAAATTGGGATCTGAGGTTCCATTCTGTTTACATGACATAGAAATGTTTGTCATTCTAGTTATTCAGGTTGTTCTCAACAATCAGGGACATATGCTCACTGTGCCCATAAGTCAATTCTATAGTATCTATTAACTCTCCACAGAGTAGACCTAATTGACATCTGGGTATAATCAGTTCAATTTGTTCACCATCCTGAATAAATATTTGTTAAGCGAGTGAATGAATGAACACAATTGTTCCATGTTTAAGGTAATTATATAAGTTTTTATTGGTAGGTCCTCTTATTTTGTATTTAGGAAATATTATTCAAAGTCTTATTTTGTTTTAAAAATAAATGTACGATTTAAAAGTTAAAATTTAATAAAAAACTTCTTTGTTTATATCCAGTTTGAAATTTTTTGCCTTTCATTTCTAAATATAGAAAACATTAACAATTACTTTCAAGAACTTCATACCTGATTAATTTCTAAATACGGTGATTCTTTGGTTCTTTCACATGTTTTAAAATTGCATCTAAATTAGCACTATGACATCAAGCCTGGATCAATTTTTCAATTAAAAACTCCAAATTGTATTCACAAGGTTGCCTTTTAACCCTCACAGTCTAAATTCTCTTGAATATTATACATATTTAAATATACAGAGATTCCTTAAACTGTTTCATCTTGTTGAAAATATCTTTACTTAATTCTAAACCTTTGCAAGTTTGAGAGAAATGCACCATTAAGAAAATCATTATGTTATCACAAAATATTTTGGGGGATTCCTGCTCAAACAGGCTCCATAATAACAAAGCTATCAACTGAGATGCTGTCTGATTTCCTGCAGTAGTACGGGTAGGGACAATCAGCCTTACTAAAAGTGGATGAGGCATGTTTCTTGCTTTAAAAGGGTGTTGATATCATCGTCCCCATAACCATGGAGTTCACCCCCTTAATTTGTGAGGCCCAAGGCAAAATGGAAATGTGGGACCCTTTTTCAAAACTTGAGAACTTTGTGATGGTAATGGCAGAACTTTAAACAAAGGGTAGTGCCTTTCTTAGTGGGGCCCCATGCAACTGTGCAGGTTGCATGTCCATGAAGCTAACTTGCTCATGTTCTTGGTCCAGGCTTGGATTCTACAACTGCCACTTTGGCTGCTTGAGTGGATTTCATATTTATTTAGCTCCTGTGTGATTCAAGAGTCTTTTCACTGAGTTCCAAAATCCTCTGACCATGAAAGAATATATTTTTTTCATTTATTATTATTAATTTGGAGGGAAACAACATATTCCCTCTCTGGCAGACCACAGAACTCCTCCAGGTATAAAACTGTTATCTAACTGAGTGCTTGCATATTTCTCAGATGTTTTTTTCCCCTCACCACGCAGTAACAATGTTCAATGACATTCTTTTTTTTAATTATTATTTTTTTATTTTTAGAGAAGCTTTAAATTACATAAATGTTATATAAAAAATATAAGGGATTCCTATATGCCCCACTCCCTCCCCCTCCCACACTTTCCCACATTAATAACATCCTTCATTAGTGTGGTGCATTTGTTACAATTGATGAGCACATATTGAAGCATTGCCACTAACTGTGGATTATAGTTTACATTATAGTTTACACTCTGTCTCATGCAATTTTGTAAGTTATGACAATATATATAACAGCCTGTATCCTTCATTGCAACATCATGCAGGACAATTGCAATGTCTCCAGAATACCTCCATATTACATCTATTTTTTCTCCCACTCTCACCTCAGAACCCTCAATGACCACTGTCTCCACATCAATGATAAAAGTTGTCCCATTGCTAAAATAACAATAACTCTAAAGTAAGTCTACTTTAGTCCATTGTTCATTCTCCAATCGTGAGGACTCATACCTATCATTGTTTCCAGGTTATCACTGTGATGAAATCTCTGAAAAAAATCAGAGAAATGTGTGGCCTAGGCCTGGTCTAACTGGCCTCTTCTCTCTTCTTGCCTCCTCCAGTGACTCTGATCTTTTTTGTTTCCTTCTTTTCTTTCTGTAAATATGTATTGCACAGATACAAACTTACAGGCAATAAGCAAAGCAACAGGCAAATTCTTACTTTTGAGAGTTGATGCAAACATTGAGTGAATATAAATTTATGTCTATTTCTTTACATTTCTACTATAACATTTCTAAAAGTTCTCAATAAGAATGAATTTTTTAAAATTTCCTAAGTGAAATTTAGAGGACATTTTATTTTCTCTGAGTCAAACTTCACACAAAATGTTAGGTTCACAAAATACAGAAAGACCTAAGTAAATGTTTTGCTAATAACTCTACATTACAAAGCTAGTTTGGGGAAGAAAAGAATCATCCCTTTTCCTTTATCAGGGAACTTAGGTTGGTCTCTCACATTTTTCACAACTCTAGGCAGGAAACAGCATCGATGATTGAAGAGGAAAGCGGGGTTAGAGGAAATCAAAGGGTTTTCCTGACAGTTGGCAGCCATTTGTGAAAATTTTCGTCAGCGTCCTCAGGCCAGGGAATGGACAGTTATCCCATGAACATCAAATCATAAGCCAGCATCACATCAAATTGTCCAGTGCAGGAGCTATAGACCCCCTCCCACAGGGCTGCTTAGGACTGTTTGGCCTAATTGGAAGTCATTTTGCTTAAACTCTTCAAGATGTGCATCAGGAAAGGCTGGCCTTCCTAGGCAAAAATAATGCATAGCTGCAAGCCATTTACGTACTTCCATTTCAAATACAACTTTGGGACCTACTTTCAAATTATAATATTATAAGGAATTAGTCAGTTTTTTCTGCAAAGCTTACAAACTTCAATTTCTAGTAACTAAGGAAAGAAATTATCATTAAAATGTGATATTTGTTGGAAGATCCCAAAGCCCTAACCATAGTGGATTTCACAGTAGATTTTTTAAGTCAGTAGATTTTATGTTGGGACATTGGATTGAACCAAATAATGAAATGAGATATTTGTGATTAGGGCACTTATTCATTTATTTTTTATGGAGATGAACTATACACACTGATTTTCTTGACATTCAAATCCTATTAGAATAGGGTAACATAGGTTGATAAGTAGAACCCATCCAGGCTAATCCCTAATTTTTCTTAGTTATAAGTGAGTAAATTTGCCACATGCATAATTAAAAGGAGTTAAGTGCCTCGTCTCATTATAAAGAGCTGTGCATTAAATCAACAAGTTCTGTTCTTTATTTTTAATCTTAATTCTCATTTGATTCTTCTTAGACTGCAAATGCCAGTTGCATTACTTAAACACCAAGTTACAAAATTAAACCAAAAAAAAAAAAAGAAGAAAAAGAATTACTTCTTAAAAATCAATTTAATAAAAATGAGCTCAAGTTTCTTGCATACCACACTGTGATCAGAAATAGTACCGGAGGATCTATGAGTTTAGGGGTTTTCTCCATTAGAATCTCATCCGAGTAGTAATGTTAAAGGTTGGCCTGAGGTGATTCAAAGGATGGAATGAGACTTGATCTACACATTCAGTTTAGTAACTTCAATTACTTGGAAGGGTGTGTAAATTCCCATGTGTGGGTTTGGTGGAAAATGCTGATCAAAGGTCATTTAGTTATATGTGTTTGCCAATACCTTTGCCCAATATAGCCCTGCTGAGCTGCTCTCATGTTGTTTTTAAAGCATGGAGGAATTGAGTTTATTTAGTTAGTGTTCTGCATCATTCTGCAAGGTCAGTACAATTTACATGGTATTTTTCTCATAATTTTTAGAAGAAACTATTTTTCCTAATTTATATTTCTGTTAGAAGTAATTCTAGGAAGACACTGTGCTTTTCAAATATCTCATTAGACCAAACACAGTCCACCTGTCATAGCTTGCTTGAAACATAATTTTGTAAGAACTTGTGACAAGAATGAAATTCATCAGTGACACCACTGGAAAGTCTATCGAAGTCTCCATTTGCTTCACTAAATCCCTGCTTGATTAAATTCATTTGAATCTAACATTTTCTAATTCAAGAACTATTATGATGACAGGAGACAGGTGGGAAAAGGCCCCAAGATGCCTTATATTCTTTGATGTAATTATAGGCAGTTTTCTAAGACTATTCAAAGGGATTACCGAAAATTATAGCTCATTATGATATCATTGATATAGCCTCCCCTCCCAGATTGGATAGTAAATAAAGTTGACATTCTTATTTTAGAGATATTAACCAAATTTCATTTCAAGACCAAATTACAAAAACATCTAAGGCAGTATAAATCCAACTATATTAGATTTATTCTTGTATTCAGAAAGGAATTATTACAAATCTAAGATTATACACATGTAAATTGGGAAAGTCAGTGTCTGCCACCATAATGCACACTCAATCAATCAAAAGTATTTTTCTTTTTTGCAGATGACCTTGCATGTTATACTTTACCTCGTACAAATTTTACATCAATCATTTGAGGTATTTTATTCGATACAACTGAATCTTAGCCTTTTAAAGTTATTTTCCTATAATAATAGATATGCTCAATAGTGGAGCTAGATTCTCTAAATTCAATATTTTATTGATGCTAACTTAAAGGCTTAAGAAATATGAAAATATCCTTTTAATTTTGTATTTTAAAGTCACCCTTCTAGCAGGATGCTCTTTAATACTTAGCATGTAGTTGATTGCTAGGTGTTCCTAGTAATTTATTTTTTGGATTTGCTTTATTTTTTGGTACATGAATTGCTATTGGGAGGGGAAGCTGTCAACTTAAACAGCAGCATATGAAGGCTGAGAAAGGAAACTCCCTGTTGTCACAGATATACATGACCTCCATATTACATTCTGTAGGAGGCATTTCAATTTGTGAACACCAGCCCAGAAATGTCAAATGCTTTCCCACTCAATCCAATGCTTCCAGATTCCTAATAAAAAGAAATGCTTTAAGAGCATGGAAAATCCCTGGAAGAAGAGTAAGGGAGAAAACATAGGAATCAAGAAGTTATATAGAATGCTTTTTAATTGTAATTAACTACATTTTCATATCTTCACAGTAATACAAAACACAGTCACTTGAAGAACTGGTTCAGATTACTGAAATACCAGAAACATATTACTCCTCTAAATAAGTGTTCGGAAGTTGCTTATGTTTATATGAAATGATGATATTAATATTTTAATATTTTTCTACAGCAGTACTGCACACCAGCAAGGCCAAGACAAACAAATTAAGGAATGGAGTTTTCCCAAAGCTGCAGTGTGAAAAGACTATAAACAGTTGAATCCATACACATGGATGGATTTCTTTGCTATAGGAAATACAAGTTGTGGAATAAGGAATAGTGATATGTAAAAAGCTTTCTTGAAGGAAGGAGGAGGACACCTGGTATACATTTAGTTTTCTGCCCCCTCTGCTGCATTGCATCTTCTCTTGCACTGATTGATGTAATGTTAGGTTGTCTCTAAGCAACTGCATGATGATGGTACTGTCTGTGTAAGAGTCTTCATTCAGGATATCAAGTTCTGCCATGACATCATCAAAAGGCGTTTTAGCAAGTGCACCAGCAAGCTATAGGTTATTAAGGATCTCATAGTACATTACAGAAAAGTTAAGAGCCAGCCCCAGGTGGATTGGATGTGTGAGGTTGAGTCTCTGTCTTGCTTATATCAAATGCCTCTTGGTAAGCTCCTTGGGAATTATCCATCATTTGTTTTCCATCATCTCCACATGGCACTTCAACAAGGTACTGGAAGTAATCTCCCTTCATTTTCAGATAAACCTAGTTTAGTTGCATTTCTTTTGCATACTTACCCAGCAGTTCCAGGACCATGGTGCAGATGGACCTCAGTTCTGACTCCATTTTCTCCCCATAGGCCTTCATCAGCTGCAACTTCTTGCTGGAGGTGTCAGTTTTCTGCCAGATGCTGGTGATGACCCACCAGGCGGGCCTGCAGCCCCACCACATGCCTGTAGGACACCAAGGGCAGAATTGTGCTCCTCCTTGAACAGCTGGCCCTCTGCTCCTTCGGGGCTTTCTTTCTTAAAAAAAAAAACAACCTTTTTTTTTTTTTTAGATTTATTTCTTTTTATTTTATGTCTCTCCCCTCCCTCCCCCTCCCCTCAGTTGTCTGCTTTCTGTGTCCATTCACTGTGTGTTCTTCTGTTTCTGCTTGTATTCTTGTCAGTGGGAATCTGTTTCTCTTTTTGTTGGCTCATCTTGCTGGGTCAGCTCTCCGTGTGTGCTCAGCGCCACCCCTGGGCAGGCTGCACTTTTTTCCCAGCTGGGCGGCTCTCCTTAGCAGTTCTTCCGTGGGGCTCCCCTATGCGGGGGACACCTGAGTGGCTAGGCACAACTTGTCCACATCAGCACGGCACATGGGCCAGCTCCTCACACAGATGCCTTCTTGCAGGTGCGCCTTTCGTCCTGGAGGTGGGCCTGCTCAGCAGCTTTGCCTTCAAGATCAACAATCTGTGCTCCCTGGAGGGCGGGGAGTGGCAGTGCAGGGTTCTGGGTGAGGGCAGGGAAGGAGAGAAGAGAACGGGCAAGGGGTGAGCAGCGACCCTACTCAGAAAAACCCTGCTCGCCACCACGCGAGTCCTTCCACTTAGATCCGCTCTGCGCTGGCGCGAAGGACCCTCGGGTCCTGTCCTAGCCCAGAGCCTAAGCGGTGGGCAGCTGCGCGGCCTCCCTGGCTCTAGTAACTGCTTTACAAATGATATTATAAAAAGTTAAGTGTCTCATTCCTATCTTTATTTAACCATGCAAATTTATATAAAAATTAGGAAGGAAGAAAAGATATATCTTTTTTAAGTTAAATTTTATCTTAAAAAATGGCTTGGATGGACCAAATGAAAGAACCTTTGCTGAATTGTTAAATATTTCATACTCAGAGATTCAACGTTGAACTCTTGGGCAACACTATATCTTTTATTGATATGGGGCTCGCCTTTCCCATACCATTGAAAATACCATTTCAGTATCATTGAGTGTTGTCTATGTGTATTTTTAAAGAGCATATGTAGTATCTTTGGAAAAGAGAGAAATATATTAACTCTACCCAAGTTAAGACCTGAACATTCATATGAAAAATAATTGGTGAATCAGTCTCATTGGAAGAGAACACTTTGGGGTAATATTAGAAATATTTCTCAATCAAAGGCATTTGATTGCATGTAACACATGGACACATGATAACTAATGCTAAAAAGGGAAAAATATTAGAATATGAGTTTGTTTTATTACACAATCTAAGGGAAGGAAATATAGACTGTCTAGCTTGAAGCAAAATTAATATCTATTTTTTCTTTAAAAAAGTTTTTTTTCCTGTTGCTTTTGTACAACTGCCTTACTTCCTATTCTTGATCAGAGTTTCTTCCTGCCTTTTCATGCGCAAGGCCCCATAAAGGCAGCTGATATTAATTAACCTTGACTAGCATCCTTGAGCCCCATTTTAAAAATTCTTGGACAAATAATATGATTGGCCAAACATAGTAGGGTCTTCCTTCTCTAGTTTTCTAAAAGGAAATTCCAGACTTACATACTGAAAATAGGATGAACAGTTCTTGCTCCTGCACAGCAGAGCAGGGAGACACTTTCCACAAGTATTTATGAGTTAAGCAGACATCCCCAAAAGGGTTACTAATTATAGTTCAGTGAATTACAATGTTAGTCTGGGCCAATTGTCTGGGCTACTTTCATCAAAAATAATTTTCATTCAAGTTCAAATCTGACACCATCAAAAATAGAAAATGTTTTGTAATTTTACATTTTACTTGAGAATACCAATTCATAGAACATTTTAACTGTAACTCTCAGTCAGCAATTGGATTACATTGCAAAAAGTAATTTTTTAAGTTGCATGCAAGGTATAATGCTAGGCACTTGAGATAATAAAAATTTAATCAGGTAAGGATTCTTTTGTTGTCCATATATTTATTCATTCTAGTGAAGTTGTTTATCTTAACATACTAGGCATGATCAGTTCAGTACTCATTAATTATCATCATTCATAGTTCTCCATCACACACTCTGTGGAAATATATCATTACAGCAGAGATGGCTAGTTGGTTATTTAATATCTGGTCCCATTTTCATCTTTATATTGTTGAAGTTTCCAATGACCCTAACTAAAATACTTCTTTCTGTGCCTCCTTTGTCTATTGGGGTGGTCAAGGATACATGTGCACCAGCTGTGTGTGGAATTTCCAGGAAAGCTACTTTAAAAAGTTTTGAGGCTTCCATTCTGACCATGGTGGAGTAACTAATATGTGACTTGCCATCTCACTAGCCGAAACTATAAAACTGGAAAAATACGTCAGTTTTTTCATGCATTGAATGCTGGGCTGAGCAGGACTGTCATCCTTGAGAGTAATGCCACATAGGAGATGAATGTCACATTTGCCCAGGCTCTCTGTGGTGTGGAAAAGTAGAGCTCAAGCAGAATGATATTCTGGTTAACCTGGGGAGTCAGAGATTGAAATTTCAGGCTACTAAAGTACTGTAATGGGGGGGGGCAGGGAGCAAGGGTACCAGATAGGAGAAAGATACAAAGAGGAATGGACCTAGAAGTTTACATCTAAGTCCAACATAGATCTGTGGCCAAGGGCTTGACTGCACATTAGAGTCCCTTTGTAGAGGGCCTCTACAAAGCCTAGCAGAGTATGGGTTCTGTGGAACTGGGAGCTGCTGAGATGTACAGAGGCACATAATACTAAGAATTAAGAGACATTGAATTCATGCCTAACAGAAGTGGAGCAACCTCCCTGAGATCCTTGAGTGTTCACTTGACACCCAAAAAGGTCATGCATTTGTAGAAAAAAAAAATTGGCCTAGAATATGGGTCATTATATCTGGGATTAAACACAAAAGCAAGAGATGTCAACCTTTATAAGAAAAAAACTATGGCTGACAGATCAAAAGAGTCCACCAGTAATTTAACTGCCTGTTAAAAGAAAACTAAATGACATATAAAGTATATCAACATAATTTTAGCTCCCTATTAATAGATAGCCAGTGGGGGAAAAAAAATCTTAAACTTGTGAAGTAACAGGAAAATGTGACCCCTAATGAAAAAACAAAAATTAGCAAGCATGAGGGAAATCACAATTTGTTTTACTGAAAAGGCCAATAAAATTATTAAAACTCCAGCAAGATAGACTGAAAGAGAGAGGGGGAAATATTACCAATATCAGAAGATGAAAGATAGTACTACTGGTTATACAGACATTAAAATGTCAATAAGGAAATATTATGAAAGACTTTATGGCAGTAAATTCAATAATATAAATGAAATGGACAAAATTCCTGAAAAAGAAAATTTACTCAAATTAATAAAGATAAAACTTTTAAAAATGAGTATCATTGTAGTTATTCAATAAGTTGAATAAATAATTAAAGACTTTGCAGCAAAAAAATTCAAGGCCCACATGGCTTTGAGGGTACATTTTTATCAAGCCATTAAGGAAAAACAATACCAATATTGAACAAACTCTTTCCAAAAATAGAGACAAAAAATACCCTTCCAATATTTCTAGAAAAGAAAATTGCATCACTGATATCCCATATGATTGTGAGCACATTTGGCAAACCTTATACACAATTTCTTCACACAGAAAAACTATAAACGTTGCTGAGAAAAATTTAAAGAGACCTGAAAAATTAAAAGATATGCCATATTTATAGCTTGAAAAATTCAATATTTTTAAGAAGTCATGGCTCCCCAAACTGAACTCCAGATTCAACTGGTCCAAATCAAAATCCCAATATGACTTTTAAAAAGTTTTTATAGATCCTGATCAATTAATTATAAAATAAGAAAATACAAAAAATATGAGAACATAAACCTTATCAAAATTAAAAGACATTAACTAAGAAAATGAACAAATAAGCCAAGAACTGGAGAAAGTAGTTAGAATGCCCATATCTAACAAAGAAATTATATCTAGCATACTTAAATAGCTAAATCTAATCCATAAATAAATATACAGATAACTCAATTTAAAAAATGGGCAAAAGATTGAACAGCACTTTACCAAAACTATACCATGGCCAATAAACACAAAGAAACATCTTCCATGTTAATTATGATTAGATAAATGCAAATTAAAACCATAATGAGCTACAATAGAATCAGTAAAACGAAAACCTGTCAACACCAAATGTTAGCAAAGATGTTGCCCAACTGGAACATTGTTGGAGGAGAGGAAAACTGGAACAACTACTTTGGAAATGTCTGGCTGTTTTTATAAACATACCGTGATAAGCAAGTCCACATTTAGGTTTTAACCCAAGATAAATGGTCCACAAAAAAAAACACTTTTTTTCCAAGAATGTTTGTAGCAATTTCATTCTTAAAGACCCAACAATTCATTCCATTTACTGAATTGATTAACATTTTGATATATTTGTATAATGGAAAATGACTAAGCAATTAAGAAAGGAAGGAACAACTTGCATGAATAGTAACAATAGAATACACACTGATTTATTTTACATGAAGCTCAATACCAGGTAAAAGGAATATATGGAGTAAGAAATAAGAATGTTCTTTATCTGGGGTGAAGATTGTTAGAGTACATGGTAGAAATTTCTGGAGTAATAGAAATAATCTCCAGGAAGTCTCATAGTCTAGGAAGATTAATGTTAGTTGGAGGACAGCTGGAGGATAATATTAGGAATGTATAACAATGATTTTGGCAGTAGATGAGGATTGTGGTTAATAATATTAAAACAGGAATATTCTGCTACAGGGTGGCTAAGACTGTAATGACATATGGGAAAAATAAAACTAATGTAATTTATGGACTACAGTTAATAACACTGTAATGTTTTTGTAACAAAAGCAAAGTTGATATTATATTAATGCTAGATGTAAAAAAAACCAGAATATGAGATTTGTTTTGTGAAATATGAATATGATTAAGTATTTAATTTTATTTTCTTCATTTTGTTTCATTAATAAGGAGATCTTGACTATGTCATTTAACTAATCTGTCTTTATCTGTGTATCTTTCAAAACACCAGAGGAACAACTGAGTTAGTAGTTGGAATTAGGAGTAATGTTTCCATAACTTGTTGAACTGCTTTTTTCTGTTATTTGATTTTTTAAAATTTGATGGCTGGAACTCCAGCAATTATCTTGAGTTTTGAGGAGACCTTAAATGCATGAGCCATTTACCGCTAAGGATGACTTAGCACAAAAAAAGAGATGGTGGCTAGGCCACTAGTAAAAATGCTCTGATATTTTAGATTGTATGCTTATTTCAATCTGTTTGTGTGTGTGAGTGAAAATGTTTCTTATTTATTTGGTGTTTCTGCTATATGCAACTGAAACTAATTTTAACTGATACTAGACAGACAGATTACAAATAAATTATATCTGTCTCATTTAAATGTACCTTAAAACTCTGACATCAGTCAAAATATATTGTTGTAGAATTTGGGAGAGGTTCAGTTATTTGCGTATAGAGAGGCCAGGACTCAGGAATGATTTTGAGAAGGAAAAATCGTTTATTGACGGCTGCCCAGACACGGGAGCTTTCTGTTTGAATCCCGAGCCCGGAACAAGATTTTCAAATTTCTTTTATACAGAGAGGAAAGGCCAAATGATCCCTTTGTTTCAGTTCTCAATAGGCTTGAATTAGCATATATATCTTCCACATCTTAGGTAAGCTTTTAGCATGGACTCCAGACATTCTAGATAAGCTTTTAGCATATTTGGTTTGCATTTCCCCTAAATACTTAAAGTTTATAGACCTTGCATTGTTAAACTGTTTCCTGGGACTGGAGTCGTTGCCATTGTCACTAAGGGCAGGACTGCAGCCTCTTACCGTTCCACACCCACAAGTCAAACAGCTTAGGTTATCTCTGAAGAGACAAAGAGCCTCCCACCCATAGCCCACATCAATATAGGTTCATAAACCAGACAGGAATATGCACATGGACATCAAATCAATCAGTATCAATTAGGACAAGACTGCATTTCAAATGTTGCAGAATGTTCATAAAACCGCTAAAGCAATCAATTAGTTGTGTGTTTCAATGACTTCTACTAGAGTTATCAAGATCCCACCTGCTGCAATTTAAAGTCATTTGGTGGAAACACAAAACTTTTCTGAGTTCTTATTTAATATGAAGGTTTTGAATGGTGCCTCCATTTTTTTTTTTTCAGGAAAATCACTGAGAAAAAAAGCATAAAGGATTTTAATAAATATTTCCTCCTTTCCCCTCTTATCCTCGTTTCCTTGATTCATGTTCCCTTTGCTCTCCTTTCCTCTTCTTTCCTTTCCTTTCTATTCGTTATTTCTTATTCTTTTCTCCCGTCTCCTTTTCCCTTCTTTTCAATCTTTGATTCACAATAATCTATATTATACTATAATACTAAGGGGTCTCTTCATAGTGGCAATTAAACATAAATATCGTGAGAACTGTGAGTTCAACTACTCTAATGTCTCATTGTATTGTGATACTCAAACTGCACAAGCAAACCTAGCCCGTATGTGAGATTGCTTTGTGGCAGAGCCACCATCTGTTATATGGGTCCACATACATTAGTAGTTCAAGTTTAGAAAATATTATTTAAAATTTAGTCCAGCATGATGCTGTGTACTATTACCTAGGCTTAATTCCTTTTAAATCATAAGTAGACTTATCTTTGACATTTATGAAAATAAGCCTCTATTGGTAGATTAAGATTTGTGCTCAATTTCTGTGGATTGAATTTTGTGAAATCTATTGACTTTGTTCAAAATAAAATTTTATGTATCATGTTCTTAAGTTGAGGACGGGAAAAGAGAAGGAAGAAAATATTTAAGGTGACTATTATATTTCAATCTTTTATGATTTAAACTTTTATGCATTGATCTCTTTAAAACTTGGAAATGTAAATATCAAACACTGGCTCTTGCAAATCACAAGTCTTTCTCTCATGAAAAGTATCTCGTTTTGAGTATTTTAGAGAGCAAATCCAAAAGTATTATGTTCTTTTGGTCCTCGTAAAAGCATTTCTATAGAGGAAGGCCATACTAGCCAAGCGCAACAAAGAAGAGCACGGGGGCAGGGGGTTTGCAGAATCCTGGTTAATTTAAAATTTTGGTCCTTTCAAAAATATGTGTCCACATATAGGCTATTTCTAACCGGAGTGATGAATCTGTCCATCTCTCCCTCTCTCTAGGCTGGAAGAAAAGATCCACCAATATTTAAACACGATAGTGTGTGTCTTTGTCTTACAACTACAGCAAGTATTAAAGCAAACCAATTAAATTTGTTGATACACTATTCACAGTTTCAGCTAATAAAATATGCCCCAGGAGGTCCACAACATGTAGTAATTTATACTTTGAACGATGGTGCAAATTTTAATGAGGCATTTTGGAAGACTGGTAAGTAATAGAGCTGCTGAATGAGCCTTGACCGACTACATTGCACCACACTTCAGAAAGGCATTGCTATTCCCTGACTATGGACTCTTATGTGGCAGCTTGCACAAAGCAAAAATAATAAATAAAAATGTAATGAAACTTTATTTTTGTGGAAAATATCTCTAAAAAGAAAGTCAAAAGTAAGTCATCAGTAGTACTGGTTAAAGAAATCAAGAAAAAGTAAAGATACCAATGAAAATGACAGTTCCTAGCCAAAAACAAAATCGAAAAAAAAAAAACAAAACAATGAAAGACGAAAGAGAAAGTGAAACAGAGAGAGGGAAGGAGGGAGGGAGTCATTTTGGATGAAGAACATTCTTATTCTGAATTTGGTATTTCCTGTAAATTGGCCGTTGAAGTTTGAGGCATAATCATATTGAGGTTGTCTTTTCTTTTCTTTCTTTCCTTTTTTTTTTTTGATGAGGCTATTTCATAGGTGTTGTGTCTTTCATCAAGTGATATTTTGGGATATTAGAACCATTAATGTTCAAAGCAAAGGATCACAAATTATAATATTCCATACCTATATTTGTGAAATACTTTTATAAATAGAGACTTCCTCACATTTACAAATTGTTTGCCAATTCTGCAGTATGTATAGAAAAGGCAGGATGAATATTTTTTCTTCTATTTACCAGCTTTCAAAATAAAGAGTTGACTCCATAGTATCTTCCAAAGGAATCCATTACATTTTAAGCTATGTGAGGGTAGGAATCCTTATGAAATCATGGAATTTTAGCACAGTTTATGGGTTTACGTCGATTGAAGCTCTTATCCTTTCTGATGCTCGTATGATTAAATCTTTGACCAGTACAACCTTCTTCAAGTTGATTCCTGAATTGTTTTGACAAGACTCTAGCATATTCAGTAGCTTCTTTGGAATCTGGTAGTAGAAGATGATCCAAGATCATTTTTGTACGCTTCATGGGCTGGACCTAGAATATCTCATTTCTCAAAGAAATGCTGGTTTGCTGTAGTTGGAAGTGGTTTTCCAAGACCATAATTTCCATGCTAGGGGTGTTTATTGCTACTGCCTTGATCACTATTTCTAGACGTTTCAGTGGTCTGTAGTAAACTAGACTAAGGGAATGCAACTGGCAAAATCCAAGCCTTGGAAAACTCTATAGGACAAATGCTCTGATTCATTTTTTAAAATACAAAGGAAAAATAATACCCTATATATTATAAGAGATTTAAAGGGCATATTTAAAAAGTAGGCAAAACTAAAACACAGAAATTCACACTTAGGTGATAAAATTGTAAAGAGAAACAAATGTGATTACTATGAAAGTCAGAAAAGTATCTTCTCTTAGTTAAGGGGAAGGAATTTCTTTTGGGGGAATGGCGTGTAAAAGGCATTCAGTGTGACAGCCTAGTTTTTATCCCCTGATGTGTATACTGGCAAAATGTGTCTGCTTATTAATAATTAATCAAACTAAGCAGTTGTTTTATGTGGTTTACTGTATTTGGGAAATATTTAACAATGTAAACAGATTTTTTAAAGTGAAAATTGAAATAGATAAAAGACTGGAAAATGTTCATATTTTTTAAAGATGAGAATATTATATTATACCAAACTATACTTTATGCACTGTTGAAAATTTCCATAATACAAAGTTTAAAAGACGGAATCAAATGTGACAGGAATTAAAACATAAATACTAGCTATTCAGAAAATTAAATGCTTGACCGTGGGTATGGCTCGAGTCTATGAACTGATCAATATTACTACCTGGCATACTTGGAACTAAGAATAAATGTTTGTGAAATTTGTCCAATATGTTTTCTACTAATGGAAAAATTTACAATTACAGATAGATGGCAGAATGAAAACCATACTCAATTATATACTATTTAGAATTTTTATCCAGCTTTTCTCTATTTGGTGTCACTGCTTTAAATTTCCATTCATAATTCTGCAAAATATATACCTTTTCAGAAATCTGAAGGATAAACATACCACATATTCTTTTGATTTAATATTATGCTGACATTTTTACTTATGAGGGTTCTACTCAAATTCTATCTCTTTGGAGAAATACCGATATTAAATGCATGTACATATATTAATTACATATACAGATATTAATATACATATTGTAGCAGTTTAATATTATTGATGAATTCTAAAAAGAAATATTGGATTATGCTTGTAATCTGATCTGTACTGGGCATGATTGAGTTATCATTAGGGCATTGAGTTCCCACCCCTTGGTGGGTAAGGACTCACAGATAAAAGGCATGGCAAAGAACAGAATTGAGGGCTTTTAATGTTGAACTTTTAATGTTGGAGTTTGATGCTGAAGACTTAAACTGGAGCCCCAGAAAGTCAGTGCTCAGAGGAAAGAGAAGCCAGCGCCAGGAAGGAAGGAAACTTGAAGCCAGAGAAAGCAAGCCCCAGGAAGGCAGGAACCCAGGAAGCTTGAACCCTCGCAGACGTTGTCAGCCATCTTGCTTCAAATAGACTTCGGTGAGGGAAGTAAGTTATGCTTTATGGCCTGGTATCTGTAAGCTCCTACCTCAAATAAATACCCTTTATAAAAAGCAACCAATTTCTGGTATTTTGCAGCAGCACCTATTTGGCTGACTGATATACATATTTTTAAGATGGATCATCTTATTTTTTCCTAACTCTCGCACCTGATATTTCCTGACTTAATTGCTTGTTTTTATTCTAGTGGGAGTTCTGCAGTTGAATATTCTCTCAATGATGGTAATTGTGATTATACACAAGCTCTACATGAAGCCAAAAAAAAAAAAATCCTTTGAAAGATATTAAATTCAGAATTTTTCTAAGTTGCATATTTATTTTTTAATGTGGTAAAATACACATAACATGAAGTTGACATAACTATTTCTAGGTGTATGATTCATTACATTCCATAATGTAGTGGCATTAAATACAGTCACAGTGTTGTGCACCCATCACCACTATTTCCACATTACCCAAAGTAGAAACCGTATTCATTAAGCAACAATTCCCAATTCCCCTCTTCCCTGCTCCTGGTAACATCTATTCTATTTTCTTTCCCTATTAGTTTGCCTATTCTAGATATTTCATATAAGTGGAGTCATACAATATATGTCTTTTTGTGTCATCTCATTTCACTTAGTGTAATGTTTTCAAGATTTATCCATGCTGTAACTTTTATGAGAACTTTGTGTGTATATATATATACACACACACACACACACACACACTGGAATATTATTCATTCTTTAAAAGGAATAAAGTTCCCATATAAGTTACAACATGGATAAATACACACACACACACACCACATTTTGTTTATCCAGTTTTCTGGTGATGGACACATGCTTGTTTTCATATTTTGGCTATTGTGAATAATGCTGCTATGAACACCGGTGTAGAATGGTATACAAGTATCTTTTTGAATCCCTGTTTCCAATTCTTTTGAGTATATACCTAGGAGTGGAACTAGGAGTGGTCATATAGTGGTTCTATGTTTAACATTTTGAAGAACCACCAAATGTTTTCCACAGTCATTACACCATTTTGCATTCCCATAAGCAATGTATGAGGGTTTCAATTTCTCTTCATTCCTACCAACATTAGTTGTTTCTGCTTTTTTCCTTTTATTTTGTCATAGCAATTCTAGTAAGGGTGAAGTGAAGTGACAAAACATCATGGTTTTTGTTTGCATCTCCCTGATAACTATAAATGTTGAATGTTGAGTATTTTTTTCATATGCTTATTGGGCTTTTGTATATACTCTTTGGATAATTGTCTATTTGAGTTCTTTGTCCATTTTTCAAAAAATTTTATTTTGAAAGAAACTCTAGATTACATAAATGTTACATTGAAAATATAGGGGGATTCCCATATATCCCAACCTTCCCCCCTCCCCCATTATCCCCATTAACAACATCATAATTGTGGTACATTTTTTATAATTAATGAAAACATGTTGAAGCATTGCTACTAACCACGGTCTTTAGTTTACATGACAGTTTACACTTTGCACCATACAATTTTATAGGTCTTGACTTTACCCATTTTTAAATTGAGTTTTTTTTTGTTGTTGAGTTGTAGTTTTTTATAAATTCTGAATACTAGATCCTTATCAGATACATGATTTACAAATGTTTTACCCCCTATTGTGAGTTGTCTTTCACTCTCTTGATAGTGTCCTTTGATGTGCCCACATTTTTTATTTTAATGAAGCCTAATTTATCTATTTTTTTCCTTTGTGCTTTTGATGGCATATTTAAGAAAAACTACGTTTTGTTTTGACTTTGTTCTTCCATTTCCTATTATGATCCATTCTTTAAATTTTGTATTTGCATTTACTAAAAATTAACCTACTTTTTTTCATATGACATCTTCTTTTCATAAGTTTAATTTTATTTATAAGACTTTTACATGAAGTAATTTTTCCTTTAATGTGGTTGTAAGTCAAATTCTTCATTTTTGTAACTGGTTGTTAGTCTGGCATCTTCTGCCTTTGTCCTGAATCTCAAAATCCTAACTAGGATTGATTCAGATTTTTTGTTTTCTTCCCTGGAGCATAATTTGAGACTAATTTTCTAATTTAATATCGGAGTTGTCCAAAGCAACCTGGAAAATATTTACATAGCACATCTGTATGGAGCATCTGGATGGTATCATTACTTAAGTTTCTTTGTTCTGTGGTATTCCACTAAATTATCTAACAAAGTGGCTGTGGAATTTTCATTTAATTAATTAAGAGCAAAATTATATCCAATCAAGGGCGTCCGTCTACCACATGGGAGGTCCATGGTTCAAACCCTGGGCCTCCTTGACCTATGTGGAGCTGGCCCACATGCAGTGCTGATGTGCGCAAGGGGTGCCATGCCACGCAGGGGTGCCCCCTGTGTAGGGGAGTCCCACGCACAAGGAGTGCGCCCTGTAAGGAGAGCTGCCCAGTGCAAAAGAAAGTTCAGCCTGTCCAAGAATGGCACTGCACGCATGGAGAGCTGACACAGTAAGATGATGCAACAAAAAGAAACAGATTACTGTGCCACTGAGAACAACAGAAGTGGACAAAGAACAACATGCAACAAATGGACACAGAGAACAGACAACTGGGGAGGGGGGAAGGGAAGAGAAATAAATAAATCTTTAAAAAAATTATATCTGATCAATGGCTGCATTACTATTTAAAACTAATGTAATTTCTCTATTTTTCAACTGTTAACACTTTTCAGTCCTGCAAAATATTTTATATTTTAATGTTTTTTTCCCAGATTTGAAGAAGAATTGCAAAAATGCTTCTTCCTTGTCTTTGAAGATTTTATTTGAGATCTTTGTTTCATTTTTTTCCCTCTAGTTATGAATGATACACTTTTCCAGGCCACTCTTAAATACAGCAAAATTAAATTCACTCATATTTGGAATACTGATTGTAAGTGTTTCTAATGTGTATTAACACCCAGACATATATTGTATAAGCATTGTAAATTAATGCTTAGTATGTGTCTCAACCTAAGTCCTTTTAATTTGATCAAGTGTTAGAATACACTCTAGAATTGTATTTTGATATATCTAATGCTCCAGAAGGCATTTGTGACAAAGGTTACCACTAGGTAAAACTCTAGAAGGCATTTATAACAAAGGCTATCATTAGGTAAAACTTAGCTGTCTTTATTTCCCTGATACTATTGAAGGCTGTTTCTGCTCTATTGGGTGTGTGCTACAGGGTTTAACAGTGCCTGAGGGATAAGTTTAGATAACACTGCTATTTCGAATTTTTCTGTGATGACCACAAAATACTTTCTCAATTATCCTGAATCATTTCACTTTTTAAAAATTGTGTTCTCCAGCTTGTAAGGCCCAAACAAGGAGAACTCAGAATTTCCTGGGACCTACATCCAGGAAGCAATGTCAACCAATGAGGGATGGGAGATAGTAAATAAATACCCCCACTTTCTTGCCCTCAGAGGGTTATTTATGCATTAAAGAACCTTATATTGGTTTTCCCTATAAGATTCAGAACAGTCACTCCTGTTGTTATACAAGGCCTAGAACTTCAAAACTACTTCCAATAATTATGCAATTAAGCCACAGAATGTTTTTGACTTACATGCACATTCTTTACTCAGGTCCTAGTCTGACTTGCACCTTAGTTCTAAAAAATTAACCAATACAAAGACTTCCCTTCTTTGGGTATCTCACCCTAAAAATCTCTGAGCTCAACCCATAAGCAATAAATATCATATACACTCATTTCTCTAATGACACATCATTTCCAAGTTGTCTATATATTGTTCTTCTTGGTGCTGTAAGTGAATGCTTTTTTAAAAAAATATTGTAACTGGTTTCTTTATATGAGGAGAGGGTGCTTTATATGCCAACTTAATACTTCACCCAAATCTTTACTCCTAAATCTGTGTCTGCTGTTGGGGAAATAAAATTAAGACAAATGTTCTGAAAAACATATTAATTAAAGGCTATACCAATTACTACTACATACCAGGCAACATGGCATCATAAAATGGAAGAACAAGAATAAACTGCATATGTGATGGCCCAACAGTACCTTAAGCCTTTTTTTTTCCTTAGTCAAGTACCTGAAGCTCTTAGAGTTTAAGCATCCTGCATGAGTGCATAAAGCTAAATATTGACAGCAAAAGCCTATCTCTACACAGCACGGTATGCTGATCTCTTTTAGTGGTTATAGGATACATTATTATTTGTGATGACAAAAATTTTTACAGTAGCTTGCTGGAATTACCTGTAACATCCATTGCCGCCATTGCAGTAGGACTCATTAACCCATACTCATTGCTGTAAGGATACCTAGTGCCTTGGACCCCTTATGGCTTCCCTTTAACTTGAGCCCCTTATCATCAGCCTATTCCCACCCCAACAAACTTTAACCCATTCTCAGGGATTCCAGGAGACCACACTTTGGCATTCCCTACTAATTGTGACCAAAAATAACTTACCTGAGGAACCATTCCCCACCCTACCTTTGTTTGTACTTGCTTAGGCTGTCATTTTCTGGTCATGTGACCAGGCATCCTAGGTTGAGTTAGGTATGCCCCGTAGGCTTAGGCTTAGCTCTTGCACTTTGAGACGCCCGTATTCCTTGTAACCTTTTTTATTTATTTTTATTTTTTTATTTTTTAACTTTTTTAAATTGAAATATATCACTCATATATAAATATACATAAACAATAAATGTATAATAGTTGTGAACTTAAAAAAAATAACATAAACATATATAATATCTCACCCTACCAATAATTGTTTTTAAGCATTTTTAACTAATGATTAAAAAGCATTGTCAAAATATTACTACTAAACAAATATTTCCCCCCTAACCAATTATTATTATCTTTATATCATTTATATATGAACATATATAAACAATTAAGTGTATGGTAAAAGTTGTGAACTTACAAAGCAAACATGCATAACATCATACAGGGGTCCCAAACATCAACCCTCCACCAACACCTTGCATTGTCATGAGATGTTTGTTACAAACTATGAATGAACACTGTCAAAATCATAGTTCTTATCTTACATTTGGTGTGTTTTTCCCCCAACCCACCCTATTATTTTTTTAAATATATTTTTTTGTGACAGAAATTGTAAACTTATAAAACAATCATGCATATGTGCAGAATTCCCAAACAACACCCCTCCATCAACACACCATATAAACCTCACTCAACCACACCGCAAGGGTGGGAAACAGATTTGAGTTTTGCTCTTGTCTCCCAGATGGTCAACCTTGCAATTTTCTTTTCCCAAAATTCTTATGTCATAATATTGGTTTCTTATCACCTCAGGCAGTGAGTGCTTAATGGTATCATGATTTAATATTAGAAATCTCTTTTTTCTTGAGATTAAAATATCTTTATATGTACCTCTTCTAGGCCTCATTCACAAAAATATCCCATGCACAAGTCTCCATGTTCTTTCCTTGGAAACTAGGTTAGGTATGAAATGTGGTGGAATTCTGGAATCAATACCTGAAGGAGAACCACATAGTGATCACATACACCTGTTGTGGAATATAAGAGATAAGAAATTAACTTTTATTGCACTAGGCTACTTATATTTTGGAGTGTATCTGCTGTAGGGTACCTTACAACAGAGAAGCAAGTACCTTGAAGTGACTGGATGCTGCTGCAACAGTTACCTGAAATATATGTTCATGTGGGAGACAGTGAGGAAACTGATTACAGAGGGTGGAAAGATGCAGTGACAAAACACATGAGACACTGTCACTTTCAAGGCAGATTAAAATGTTCTACATAGAATGTATAGGCAGAGTCACCTACAAAGCAGAATCTATTTTCTAAGTACAATGGGTTGAGAAGTCTGAGTAATAATAATGTATTTTTGATTCTACTTTTTTGCTTATAGCAAGACATTAAGAAAAAACAAAAAAAAAAAAAAAACGATGGAGAAAACCAGCCAGATGGCAGCGGAGTAAAGACCTCCTACAGTCAGCTATTAGTAATCACCCAGATTATTAATCTGGCAATTAGTAATCACCCAGAGCTATCTAAAGCACATGTTTGGGGGCTTCAGGAGACCAGAAGAGCATCCTGCAAAATACCTGAAAGAATGACAGGAGGACGCTGCCCATCTGCAGAGAAGATATGTAAGTAGAGCACTCTATGCCATGGAGGCCGGTGCCCATCCACTGGAGGCACAAGCCACCTCCAGAGCTATTCTGTGGCTGGAATTGGAAGCTTGACTTTCCAAAAATGGGGAAGGAAGAGATGGTTGTGCACCAACTCTAACTACTGATTAGTAAATTTGGCAAACTAAGACATAGTCCTAAGGCCAGCTAAAGTTTGAACCTGTCCAAGTCAGAAAGAGGCTGGTCAACACCATGTTAACTCCACACCTGGCATGAGGGGAAGCAGGGTGGACTGAAAATCACAGTGTTGGTATGGACTGGCTTCTTTCCATCCAGATCAGATTGCAGCTCTAGCATAAGCCCCAGCCCCACCTCTGGCAGGAAGAAAGCTGGAGGGACCAGCACCAGCCTCTCTGGGAAACTACAGGCCATGCCATGGAGACTGGTGATCATCCTACTTTGGCAGTGCAAGTGGCCCCACGAGCTATTCTATGACTGGACTTGGAAACCCCATTTGCCAAAACAGGGGAGGAAGAGATGATGGGCCACTGATTTCAGTTACTGATTAGAAGACTCTACTGGCTCAACTATAACCCTAAGAATAGCTAAAGATTGAACCTGCCCAAGTCGGAAAGAGGCTGGTAGCCACCATTTTGACTCCTACCACAGCAGGAGGGGAAGCTGGGCTGAATGGAAATCACGGTGAAGATAGAGACTTGTTTCTATCAACCAGATCGTCCTGCAGCCCTAGCCTAAGCTTCAGCCCCAACCCTAGCAGGAAAGAAGCTGACAGACCCTGTACCAGCCTATCCAGGTAACTTAAGGTACATTTGGTTGGCACAGATTGCATAATCAGAAGTCTACCGGGGCAACTAAGGTCATCTGGGACCCACACATCATAGATAACTGCCTACACCTGCAGCTCCTTCCCTGTCCCAGCAGGGAAGAAAGGGGCCTGAAGCTTCATCAGTCTCTCTGGGCAACTACAACCTAGATCTGCACAATTTGGATTATTCCACACAGTTGTGTCTCTGTCCCTACCCATGGCAAAAGAGAAAATTGGGAGAAGCTTCATTGGTCCCTGGGACAATGAGAGCAGCTTGAGACTCCACAACTTGTAGCACCAACCATATCCTAGGCTCTTACTACACAACCAGCAAGGGAGAAAGGGCAGGAAGTCCTAAACTAAAGAGAAAAACTGCACCCAAGATAAATACTCTAGTAAGCCAGATGCCAAGACACCAACAAAAAATTAAAATCCACACCAAGAAACAGGAACATATGACCCAGTTAAGGGAACAAGATAAGCTTCCAGATGACATAAAGGAGTTAAGACAACTAATCATAGATGTTCAAACAAATGTCCTTAATAAATTCAATGGATGGCTTAAGAGATTAAGGATATTAAGAAGACATTGGATGAGCACAAAAAAGAATGTGAAAGCATACATAGAAAAACAGTAGATCTTATGGGAATGAAAGTCATAATAAATGAATGCATTTTAATAAATGAAATTAAAAACATATTGGTATCATATCATAGCAGATTTGAGGAGGCAGAAGAAAGGATTGGTGAACCTAAAGAAATGGCTTCTGAAAGTGAACATACAAAAGAACAGATGATGAGAAGAATGGAAAAAATTAAACAAGGTCTCAGGGAGCTATATATCAGCAAGAGCTGTGCAAACATAACATGTCATAGCTGTCCCAGAAGGAAAAGAGAAAGGAAAATGGGAAGGAGGAATATTTGAAAAAATGGTAGAAAATTTCCCAAAGCTATTGAAGGACATTGATATTCGTGTTCAAGAAGCACAATGTACTCCCATCTGAAAAAATCTGAATAGACCAACTCTGAAACATATACTAATCAGAATGTCAGATGCCAAAGACAAAGAGAGAATTCTGAGAGCAGGAGGAGAAAATCAATGCATAACATGTAAGGGATACCCAATAAGATTAAGTGCTGATTTCTCACCAGAAACCAAGAAGGCAAGAAGACAGTGTTTTGATATATTAAGATACTGCAAGATAAAAACTTCCAGCCAAGAACCTTATATCCAGCAAGATTGTCTTTCAAAAATGAGGGTGAATTTAGAATATTCACAGATAAACAGAAACTGAGAGAGTTTATAACCAAGAGACTGACTTTGCAGGAAACACTAAAGGGTGTGCTACAGCCTGAGAAGAAAAGACAGGAGGTAGAGGCCTGGAAGAAAGTCTAGAAATGAAGATTATATCAATAAAAGTAACTAAAAGTGTTAAAGGAGTTGTGAAAATAAATATGGCAGATGAAACCCAAACATTCAGGAATAATTTTAACCATTGATGTAAAGCACTTGTATTCTGAAAACTACAACTCAATGTTAAAAGAAATTTATAAAAGCCCTAAATAATTAGAAGAATAGTCCATGCTCATGGATTGGAAGACTAAATATCATTAATATGTCAATTCTACTCAAAATTCCCCTAGTATTGTTTTAAATAAATGAAAAACATGATTATCAAATTTGTTTGGAAGGGTAAATGATCCTGAATAGCTGGAAACATATTAAAGAGGAAGTGCAATGTTGTAGGACTCTCATTTCCAGACTTTAAATCATATTACCTAGCTATAGTGGTAAAAACACATGGCACTGGCATAAGGACAAACAAATAAACCAATGGAACCAAACTGATGGCTCAGAAACAGTCCCTCACATATATGGTCAAGTGATTTTTTACTAGATTGTCAAAACCTACCTAGCTCAGGTGGAAGAGTCCATTCTACAAATGATGTTGAGAGAACTGGATATCCATAGCCAAAAGAAGGAAAGAGGACTCCTACTTCACATCTTATCCAAAAGTTAACTCAAAATGAATAAAAAACCTAAATATAAAAGTAAGAACCATAAAAATTCTAGGAGAAAATGTTGGAAAATATCTTCAAGACCTGGTTGTTGGTGGTGAATTCTTAAAGGAGATAAGAGGAGGATGGAGATGGACTACTAGTGTTTAAGGTATGTCAAAGTTTTAACTAGTTTTGTTATTAAAGTGTGGAAAAGTACAGAGTTGATACACATTATAGTGAGTAACAGCTGGTTTATAAATGGGATGTGGCTGAAAATCGTGGCCTATGGATGTACATGCCAGTTGACAGAAAGCTAGAGAATAATCTAGGGATATAATAGCACAATAAACCCAGAGGTGGAAGAGAATTGTGACTGATGGCACAGATGCAAGAGTGTCTTTTGTGAGCTAGAGCAAATGTACATCACTATTGCAACGTGGTGGGAATGTGGAGAAGCATGGGAAAAATAAACTGGAGTAACCTATGGACTGTGGTTAGCAGTAATACTGTAATATTCTTGCATCTATGCCAAAGATGTACTGTGTTGATAATGGGAGAGTATGGAAAATGTGTCCCAAATGCACACTATGGACATGGTAATATTTAGATGGTACTATCTCATATTCTGTAACAAATATTTCACCACAGTATGCTGTATTGGTACAGGGGTGTTGTTTTGGGAATTCTGCACTTGTGTATGATTGTTTTGTAAGTTTACAACTTCTGTTATAAAATAGGGTAGGTTGAGGGGAAAATACACCAAATGTAAGATAAGGACTATAATTAGTAGTAAGCTTTTGACAATATTCTTTCGTAATTTGTAAAAAATGTCTCATGACAATGCAAGGTATTGGTGGAGGGTTGATGTATGGGGCTACTGTATGATGTTATTCATGTTTGCTTTGTAAATTCACAGCTTTTACTATACACTTCTTGTTTATGTGTGTTAATATAAAAATGATATAATAATAATAAAAGGTTTGTTGGGAGAAAAATACTTTTGTTAGTAGTAATATTTTTAGGATGCTCTTTAATTATCAGTGAAAAATATTTAAGGTAATATATGAGAGCCCTGTATGATGTTATATATATATTTGTTTTGTAAGTTCACAACTATTACTATACACTTATTTTTTGTGTATGCTCATGTATGAGTGATATGCTTCAGTGAATTTAAAAAAAAAGAAAATGATGACCCAGAAAAGGATTGGTCAATTTGCAAGCAGAAGTTAAAGGGGATGAAGGTAAGAATTGCATTAAATTCTTTTAAGGGGCCTTGATTACATCATCTGATTAGGTTGCTTTAGGGGTTTTGATTGGACTCCTTCAGTGAAGTGTGATGCAGGTTGGGTCTCTGCCATCTTGCTAAGTCTTATATAAACTGAGAACACAAAAAGAAAAAAGACACAGCAAAGGGAGCTCTGCCATTTTGACCTGGCCATGTGAAAGAAAGAGGATCCAAGGATCACTAGAAGACAAAGCTGAAGCAAGAAGCTCCCAAGAGACGGGGCCCCCAGAGCAGCTCAAAGCCAAGAGGCAGAGACCTTGGCAGAGATGAGCTGCCAACTTGCTTTACCATAATGACAGGACACCAGGATCACCAGTAGCTGACTTTGATGAGAAAACATCTCTGATGATGGTGCTTTGATTTGGACATCTTGTGGCTGCAGACTTTTCGGATTTTTCCTCTAGTAAATTTTCATTTGTGATGGGTAGGCTAATACGTCAACTCAGCCAGGCAATGGTGGCCAGTTGTTTGGTTAAGCAAGCACTGGGTTAACTGAAATACAAGGGCATTTCATGGACTTTAGTCATCAGTGATTTTATTGCATAGATGGCTCGTTACATCAAGAGTCAACTAAGGAAATTGCCTTCAGCAACGACTGATATCTCATCCAACTTGTTGAAGGCCTTCAAAGGGAAAGTGATTTCAGCACTCAGTAGAGAATTTCAATCTCTTCTTCAGATAGCCAGCATCTCCTGGGAACTAATCAAGGACCTTCACTGGAGTCCCTGGTTTGCAGCCTGCCCTGCTGAATTTGAACCTGTGCATTCCCATGGTCGTGTGAGACAATTTTATAAAATCTCATACTGTTTACAGATACCTCTTGTTGGTTCTGTTTCCCTGGACAATCCTGACTAATGCACCATTAGAAAAGTCAACAAATTTCTGGTTCTTTGCATCTGAAGCCCTGTGGCAAACTAAGACAATCATCCAAAAGAGACATGCCAACAAATACCAACCTCAAGTATATACATGTAAAATAATGGTGGAAAGAGAATCTCTTGGGGAGTAAAGTCAAGGGTCACAGAGTTCCTTCCAGAGACCAGGATAAGCATTTAATTAAGGAACTTCCATACCACCAGCGCAGAAGAAATTCACAAAGTCTGCCTGGCATATGTCCATCTTACTATGAGTTAATGACTACTATGAGTATCCCCAAACTTTACTTTCTAAATGAAAGTGTTGATTATAGTCATCCTGTCTTCCTTTTACCATTTTGTACTGTAGAGTGGGAAGATACAGACAGTTTGCCTTTTAAAACTGGATAGTGTAGAGCCATATTTATTCAGAGGCTGTGAATTTTGAGTTGGAGGCAGTGAGTGTATGGCATTTCAGTTTATCTCCTTTGGGAAAAGAGTTAAATATACTCTAGGTGATTATGGGAGAAAGGTAAAGATATTCAGTGACCAAGAAAGTGGTCTATTGGAAAGATTGGCTAACTATTCACCAACTCATTTCCTCTTTCTCTTGGGCACACAGCCATACTATATTTTTCAGCTTCCCTTGAAGTTAGCTATGGCCATTTGAGAGGATTTCAGTCAGTAGAATTTAAGACTAGACCAATGACAAGGCATTTCTCCCATAAAAGTCAGAGTGACATTTAATTTCATTATATATATATCTCACCTTAAACCCTATCTATCCAACTGCTACTAAGACAAAGACAAAAGATTAAGCTAAACCAAGAATTCAAAATAAAGTAAGTTCTATTTTTGTACATGTCAACTGTGGTGTAGAAATTTTAGCCATGTAGTATCTATTAATTCCCTTTTTACACCTCCATTAACAAAATTTTAATTTTATTTCTTTTTGTTGCTCTCTTTGAAGCTCATAAATTGTATCAAGACCCATCAAAAGAAATACCAATGCTTGTAATGCAAATACTTACCCTATGGTCAAGGGTAATGGTATTTTACCTCTAAAGGGGAAGGGCAAATGATGTTTTCCCCAATCTAGAAAGAAGAAGAAGAAAGAGGAAACACTTTCACTCTCACCTGATGACTCACCCTCCTTCAAGGACAAAATGAAGAGCTCCTTGTTGATTCATCATCATCAATAACCACAAAGCAAAAGTTGAGTTATCACATTCAATGCTTACCAGATTCTAGGAACCATCCTAAGTACTTTAAAAATAATATTGCCTGAATTCCTCACAAACTACAATTCGACCAGTATTATTGTTACCCTCATTTATCAGATGAAGAAACCAAAGCCTGAGAAATTACTAACAAGGGAGTGGAAGGCAGGAGTCCAATGCCAGGTCCTCTGGCCTCAGAACCTTTGCTCTTCGAGACCATACAGCACTGCTGGTGAGTGACAGCATCATCATGCCAAGTAGTTTAAGCCCATGTTATTTTACACATGGAATCTCCCATATTCCCCAGAAATAGTCATGATGTAAGTGTTGATAAATGATTCTAACTTTGCCGACATGGAGACTCAGCTCTAGATAGCCTAAGCAAATTGTCTGAAGGTACAAAAGTAGTCAATTGCAGGGTTTGAAGTATATGTAAAAAATGATAGAATCTGAATAAGTTCTGTAGTTGCATAGTATTGTACCACTACCAGTGTATTAGTCAACCAAAGGGGTGCTGATGCAAAATATCAGAAATCGGTTGGTTTTTATGAAGAGTGTTTATTTGGGGTAGTAGCATGCAGTTACCAGGCCATAAAGCACAAGTTACCTCCCACACCAAGGTTTGTTGCTGTCTGTTAGAGCAATAAGGCTGTCAATGTCTGTAAGGGTTCAGGCTTCCTGGGTTTCTCTATTCCCAGGACTTGCCTCTCTCCATGCTCAGCTGCTCTGTTATCTCCACAAGGTCAGCTGTAGACTTTTACATGAGCAGCTTGTTTCTTTTCCCAAGGCCTTCCCTTTTTCCTCACGACCAATCTTCTCTGTGTGCTTACGTCCCCAGGCTCCAGCTGAAGACTCCAACTCATGTCTCTGCTGATGCAGTTTTGCTGTGAGTCCCCGCCCCCTTCTGAATGTACTTCTGAGATGGCCCAATCAAAGCCCCAATCATAATTTAATCATGCCGGAGGAAAAGACCAGTTTACAAACACAATCCAATATTTCTTTTGGGAATTCATCAATACCATCAAACTGCTACAATCAGTTTCTTGGTTTTGATTTCTGTATTAGGGTTATGAAAGACATTCTCATTTGGGGAAGGTGAAGGGAGGGCCCACAGGACCTCTTTGTACTAGTTTTGCAACTTCTTGGGAGTCTTAAATTATATAAAAATTTTAAAAAAATAAAAAATAAATTAAAATTTTAAAAATCGAGTCTTGAAATTAATTCTCTCAGAGTCTGAAGCATGCATGCTTGTTGCAGAAGGCATACTTCTTTAAGAGTTTCAGAAGCAGGTAGTGAAGCAGAACACTAAAAAATGTAAAAAAGTGTGGGGTTGGATGGAGGGTGAAGTTAAAAAAAAGGAAGAAAAAATACAGGCAAAACTATATGCTATATGGGACATTCTCTATGCTACTAGGTATTTTAATTGCATTGTCTCTAATTTTCACAATGATCTTCCAAGGGCAGTGGCATGTTCTTATACCAAAGGGAAACTTCAGATTTTGGGAGATTGAGTAAAACCAGCAGTTAGTGTTAGGGCCAGGAATAACACTTAGACTCCCCTTATTCAACAGTTTTTGCCATTTCTATTATATAAAGCTGCCTGCCAGAACCTAAAGATATAACTGTCCAAAGAACCTTAAAACCAGAGATTTAAGTTTGGTGGGGAGACTCAATAGTGTCAGGGGAAGGAGGCTTTCAGCTGGGAAAGTTAGACAAAAGGCAATATTTTGGTTTGATAGGTCAACAGATGGTGAAGGTATGGGAACATTCATTATAAATTCGCTTTTTTAAGGCATTTAAAATGTAAAAAATAGACAGTGGGTAGAGTTGCAGGAAGGGTTAAGAGAAGATTGGCAGAGGTGAGATAGGGTGGGGAAGAGCTGAACATGGGTTTGTCCTATAAGGAAGGAGTTTATGGATATGAAGAGGTGAAATGGTATGGACTTTAAGCTGCTGATTGGGTTGAATGGTGCCTTGTGCTTTCTCTGAGTGCCAACTCCATTGTCAGGTACATAGACATAAAAGGAATAAATACATGCATTTAGACTGACTACTTTAACAACCCTAAATGTTATTAATATACCAATTAAGATAGCCATGCCATATTCTGAACCTCTGGCCCCTGCATGGAAATAGTTGTACACTTAGTGCAGCCTGCACACATTCAGCAGGGAGAGCTTCGATTTGAGTGCTACTCAAACTCAGTCTTTCCAGCTCTGGCAGGACTTGAGGAGATAGCTGCACACAGTCCTTGAAGTTATAGATTGCTTGCACTTTCTTTCAGACTGTTTTCAAGGTACATAATGCAAGAAACATGATGCAAACTGTCATGCTTTCAGGGGCTGTGCAGCAATTGGATAGCAAAAAGACACCATCAAAGGAGGCAAAGTCAAGAGGCATAACAATTTTGGAGAAGGGCAGAAGGATGCTTTCTTGTATGTATCCTTGTAGCAACTTAAATATCAATGAATACCTGGAGGAGTCCTCATTTACCCCTACAAGAGTTATTTGGAGCTTAACTTCCAAAACCAAGTTCAGTTGTTTGATGGACATTGTGCCACTTAGCAGATGGAAAGATAAGAACACCCGGAGATTAGGTATTGGAATGTAAGGCAGTAGAGTTAGGTAAGATTTAACAGCAGGGCATTTCAGAGTGCTTGAATGTACTTCAGCTTCAAGTGAAGTCACAAAAAGGGTTTTATTTCTTTTCGAATGTCAAATATAATAATTCTAAAAAAAATAAACAACTTGAATGACAGTGCCAATAACTGGTTTGATTCAGGTACCTGTTTCAGGATGGAGTAAAATTAGATAATGCTATGTTACCAACCAACTCTTTGGTCTTGGAATTAGAAAAATCTTGTTTGCCAAAAAAGTTGTGCAATTCAATGTTTTTCAAGTGTTTATTATTCAAAGAGGACTAGGTCCAAGAGATAAATTAATTTAATGAGACATCATGGAAAAATGTAATATGAAAGAATTCTGTATTGCATAAATGAAAGAGAATCAAATATAACTAAAGTTTTTAAAGTCACAGGAGAAAATTATGAAGCCAGATACTTATTCCCAGATCTCTCATCTAATATTCAAAACGTTCTCTCTTTTTCTCATTCTTTCTCTCTCTCTTTAACGCTCCCCTCCATCTTTCTGTATGTGTGTATATTATTACGCCTCCTTAATTCTCTAGCCTTTCTTTGGTGTCATCATTATTTAGTAGATTACTTTTTTAAAAAAATTTATTTATCTGCCCCCCCCCAACCACCTTGCGGCTTACTTGCTGTCTGCTCTCTGTGTCCATTCACTGTGTGTTCTTCTGTGTCTGTGTTTATTTTTTTAATTTATTTCCTTCCCGTCCCCTCTTGTGGCTTACCTGTTGTAATTCTCTGTGTTGATTCGCTGCACGCTCTTCAGTGTTTTTGTTTGTCTCCTTTTTTGTTGTGTCACCTTGCTGAGTCGGCCCTCTGCAGCACTTGTGGGCTGGGCAGCACTCTACACTGCCCAAGTTGGCAGCTGTCCACAGCATGCAGGCAAGCCTGCCTTCACAAGGAGACCTCAGGATGTGAGTCCAGGGCCTCCCATATGGTAGAGGGGAGCCCAAATGAACCAGAGCTGCTTCTAGATTACTTTTTATTCATATTGCTTGGGTTTTATGGTGCCTCCTAAATTGAAAGGATATGTATTTCATCAACTCTGAAAAAAATTCCAACCATTATTCTTTTAAAGTTTGAATTTTTTCCATTACCTCTTTCTTTATGAGGAATTCTGATTAGGCATATGCTACAACTTCTCATCATAACTTTCTTATCTCTTAAACTCATATTTTTCATTTACTCACCCCCTCTCTAAAGCATATCACATCATTTCTTTTCAGCTTGATCCTGCAGTTCACTAGTTTGCTCTTTATTGCCACAATTTGCTGTTTAGCCTGCTCATTGGGAGTATATTTCAATCACCATAGATTTCCAATTATAAAAGTTCCTTTTAATTCCTTTCAAAAAATCTGTCCCGTCTTTCTTTTAATTTACCAATATAATTGTTACCTGCTTCATAATTTTAGATTTCTGCTTTTCTTCTTCAGTCATTTGTCCTTTTAAAAAATAAATTATATTTATTTTTATTCTGTACTTGTAACTCATGTCGGCTGCCATTCATGTGCACCACTTCTTGTTTGTGTTATCACTCAGCAAAACTAGCTTTCCATTGGGTTTCTTTCTAATTTTTACAATATGAACTCGTGTTTAGCCAGGCTTTAACAAGGAATCTTGTGAGACAAAGATTGAAGTTTGTTTCTCTAGGGAGAATTTGCTTTTGCTTCTTCACAGGCACTTTAAGTTTGTCATCTTGAGGTTATACTATTCAGGAAGAATTTTTTCACTCTCTAACACACAGATCACAGGCTGAGGCAGAAATGCTAGTTTCTCTCAACATTTCATTTTTCATAAAAGAAAATGTTTTCTAGTTCACTCTTTCACTGATAGGGTGGTAAATCAAGGACCTGGCTTTTAGTATGTATTTGGTAGAAGGCTGGAGAGTACTAGTTCAATTCTATATTTGTGTTGATCTAAACCATATTATCTCTTCTATATGAACCTAAAAACCCAGAAGTCATTTTACTGAAATTGGCAAATGCACTCGGAAAACCCATTACTTTAGCTTGTGCTAATTATGCTTTTTGTTTGTTTGTTTACTTTTTGCCACCATGAAGATTTTTTTTATTTTCTGGAGAGCTCATAAATGATTTAAAAAGATAGTATGTTTTACCCAGAATTTCAGAGGGTTTTGTTAAGGAATGCTATTTCTCAGGGTACCCATTTGGAGGTATTACTCAAAATAGTAGTCTCCTAAATGTTTTTAAGGAAAAATGAATAGAAAATTTCAAATAAGGTAAAAAATGAAAAAATCTCAGTCCAATTTCCCTTTTGGAAACTGATTAAACTGAGTTAAACTGTGTTTTAAGGGGGGAAGTTGGGAAGATATCTCCCCAACAGCATCAAGTTAATTACCATAATTCATTGAATGTGTGTGATATGTCATTTCAGAAAGACCGATATTGATTTGATTGAATGTATTACAGATTAATTTGTATTCTTTTTTTTCACCAGATTGCAAAATCTGCATGCAGTACCATTAGTGGTGAAATGATAGCTCTTTTGTAAGTTACTCTGCTCTAAATCTAGGAATCTGTGATATTCCTAGAATATTGAGCCTAATAATAATGAGCAAGCATTTTAGAGTATTCAACATGGCCCAACATATATATATGTTCCTTTTACATATGCATTCATTGTGTAATTCGTTAATTCATTTATTTATTTTAAAACTTTTTAAAAAATCTTGCTGTTGATGAGAAACTGCACAGAATCACAGAAGAAGCAGGGGAAGTATTTTATTCATGGTAGTGAGTGAATTTTGAACTCACATTGGGGTGTTTTATGCACCTATGGGTACATTTATAAATGGTTATGCACTATGCTGGTTCTTTACCCAATTGGCTCACAAAATTGAGTTCAGAGTAACTTTCTGTATAATAATCAAATGGATATAGGCTAACGGGTCACTTGACAGAGGACCCCTGGGAGACCCCTCAGCCAGCATTAACTTTGCTCAATCGTTAATGTAAGTTATTATCTGCCTTAGATTCCTCGGACTGTTATAACAGATTAGATGGCTTAAAACAGCAGGTCTTACAGTTTTTGAGGTAGGGCATCCAAAATCAAAATGACGACAGGGCCATGCTTTCTCTAAAGTCTATTGAATTCTGGTGGTGGCTTCCTGGAAATCCATGGTGTAATTCAGTTTCTGCCTTCGTCACATGACCATTTTCTCATTTTCTGTCTCCTATTGAATATGATCAATTTTCCTCTCCGTATAAAGACACCAGTGATATTGGATTAGGACCTACTCTAATCTGTTTGGGATCATCTTAATTAATAACATCTTCAAAGATTCTATTTCCAAATAGGATCACATTCACAAGACCAGTGGTTAGGATTGAATATATATTGCAGGGGACACAATTCAATCAACAGTGTCATGGCAAACCATTGAGTTTGGGGCTGTCTGGAAAGGACATGGATTGATTCTCTAGTAGACCACAAGGCTTACCTCTTCTCCTAATTCATAGCATATTCATACCAGGGCTTAAAAGTGGATCCTGGAGCAGAACTGTCTACATTCACATCCTACCTTTGAAACATCAATAAGTTACATAGCCACTTTGGGCTTTGGTTTCTTCATTCTTAAATGGGATAAAAAAATATTCCCTAATAAATAAGGTTGGTGTGAGGTCAAATAAATGAATAGATTCCAGTGTCTGGAATGTGGCAAAAGTTAAACAAATGCTATTATATCGACTTCTACCCCCATTTTATTTTCCTACTTGCCCTGACCCCTTTGGCATTTTAAATTTGGGATTCCTATGTTTAGGAGCAGAAAATTTAAAAAGACACAGTCCTTGCCTACATTGAACAAGGGAAACAAAGGGTATGGTAAATACAAGAATGGTAATAAAAGTAGTAAATAGAAAATCACTAATGCACAAAAAAAGGGTCTTTCACTTTCTATTTGGGATATCACAACATGTTTGATAGGAAGAGTGGCAAAAAGACACACTTTAAAAAAAGGGGGAGACTGTTTTTGGCCAGGAAACATTCAGAATAAGGGCATGGCCTAATATTATAATTCTTAATTTCATTCCTTCATGAAACAGGATTTGAGTATCTTCTATATGTTGGAGTTTAGAGATACAAAGATGAATTAGAAAGGATCTCTACCACTTAAGAGCTCACAACGTGGGGAGTAAAGCTGGATATTAAAAAGGAAGAAACACAGGTGACATGGTGAAGAAGAGCATGGGAAAGCCTGCTTAAATCAGGCTTAAGGCTGGTCTTAAAGGTTTTCCAAGGAAGGAAACAGATGAGCTGGGCTCCGTAGGTAAGTAAGAATTACACAGGCGAAATACATGGAGAAAATTTAACTAAGAATAATCCACACAAAGAAAAGAATATTTGAAAATGTTCTGAATTATGAAAACTTGGTTCAGTTATGTGATGGAGTAAGTATGTAAATTATATGAATTAGAGATAATTTTTTAAATTTGTATATGGCCATTTGGGACTTAACATTTTACTTATGTTATCCCTTTTAATCTCTGCAGCTTGGGTAGTACCTATATAACAGAAAACTCATGCTCTCCAAGGCACAATAGTAAAGTGGAGGAGGTGGCATTCACTACAAATGCAGATTTTTATAAATTCCTTTTAATTTAACACTAAGAAAAGGCAATCTTATCTTTAAAAAGTTAACTATACCCTTTCTTTATCGTCACCTTTCACCTATATATCTAAACATAAATATTTATTTTAATTTTCCATTACATTAAAAATATGTTTAGGGAGCAGATATAGTTCAAGTGGTACCTGCTTCCCATGTACAAGGTTCTCAGTTTGTATCCCCAGTACCTCCTAAAAACCAAACAAATGAAAAAAATATATATATGCATATATGTATATATATATTTAGCTTAATAGTTAAAAACAGTTTATATTATTTATAAATTATCCATACCAACTTTATCTTATGTGAGGCCAATTTGCAAAACAAATCAAAAGCTTTTTATGCAATTCAAGTACAATATATTAAAAACACTTAAAAACATTTGGAGAGTTAGGATGATTGGCTTTGGGTAAGCTTTTTTTTTTTTTCCTTCCTGTATCTGGAAAGCAGGACTCTATCTCAATTCTTTTCCTCACATATCATTTTATGTACTTAAAAAAAAATCTCTGTTAACTTATACGAATTTGACAAACGCATTTAGCAGATGAACAGATGCATTTTAAATAGAACAGATGGGCCTCTATTTTCTTAGGTGAGGTGATCTATATCCATTTTATCAAATTTCAAGGATGTTAGAATCTGAAGCTCAAATGATACACAGAGAATTAGAAAATATTGATGGTATTACGCCATAGAATAAATGGACCTTAACGGTTTACTAAAGTTCAACTATATATTTGGGGTACTTGAAAAAGTCTTATTTGTAAGACTTATCTAAAAGTATAAGCAAAGATTCCTAAACATTTGTATTTTCTAAATCTCTCTTAAATTGTGTGCAAATAAGATTAGGTTTATTGCCTTAATTTTCAACTTTAAGGATTTGTGTTCTTTGAGAGGAAGTGGGACAATTTAAAGACATAAAATTATGGAGCTTTGCTTATTAGAAAATAGAGATCAAAATAGAGGTGACTTAACAATAGTCAAGCTAACATTGTAACCCAGGTCCAGTGAGTTACCTTTGAGTCTTAGCTCTTTTCTTATATCCATAGGATTAGTTCTAGTTAAAAAGCCCTGAATCTCAGCAGAGTTGTAGCCAACGAGTTGAACTACTCTCTAGTTCATTGGACTCACCCAAGACCATTAACAAAAGATGATGATGAACAATGGCCATCCCAAAAAACAGAGTATCTACAACTGCAAGCAAGACATTTCTAACTGTCTGCCCCATGGGATCTAAGACTCCTTTCAACTGGAAGCAGGGGTGGGCATCACCATCTCCAAATCTTCATGACTGAGGAATGAACAAATATAAGGGGCAGTGCAACTATGGACTAAACCAGACATTATTATTTTAGTAATGGAAGAAAGTTTAACATTGATATAAGGGCAGTAGTCACTGGAGCTTCTAAGGAGAAGGAAAGAGAAGAACAGGTATAACATGGGACATTTTGGGGACATTGCAATATAGATAAAGGCCAATATACATTTTGGTAAAACCTATAAAATTATGTGGTGCAAAGTGTAAGCCATAATGTGAACTATAGTCCATGGTTAGTAGCAATGTTTAAATAAATGTTCATCAATCATAACAAATGTATCACACTAATGAAAGATGTTAAGGGGAAAAAGTATGAGAGGATGAGGAGGGGGGTAAATGAGAATCCTGTATATTTTCAATGTGGCATTTATGTAATCTAAAGCTTCTTTAAAAATGAAATAAAATAAAATAAATATCCCCTTTTTAACAATGTATCTGTATGAATCTGGATTTTCTTCATAGATTTAACCAAAACCAAATATCATAACAATTGAATGCAGAAGCAGATACAAGAAGCCTGATCTTTTATTACACAAGATATTAAAGAAAATTTTTAAAAATCTTCAAGAATGCCACTCTTCATGCTGGCTTTTCTTTTAGAAATATAGTCATTTTCATAAAAATTTGCTATTTTTGTTTAAAAAATACAGCAACAATTTGGGATGGAATGAACAATACCTGTGGGCCCTAGAGTACTAAAATGTCAGTTCCCCTACCCTCTCCTCCTCCCACATGGCATAAAAAATTTAATCTCCCAAAGCTTGGTGTGCATTTCTCTTGCTATTTTGACAAACTTTCAAGCTATTGTTAAATAATTACAATGTCACGATCTAAAATATAAACTGATTTAAGTACTTGAAACTCAAATTTTGAAAGTGGGCCAAATATGTGGCACTTAAAGATTTGCCACAATAATATTTTTCGCCATTTATATTTAATTTATTATTAAGATATTTGATGTATAGGAAGGTTATAGTGAGTGTAGTTTTTACCAGCACCATCAATAAAATATTTAAAATTTATAAAAGGTCTTCATAGCAGTGTTTATTTGCATAACTGTGTTATCTCTATTAGACCTTCAATTTGGAGGACTTTTTGACTAATCTTTGCATGAGTCATGGTAATACTAACCACTGTTACTACCAAACCAAAAATCTCAGTTGCTTAATAGATACTTTTTTATCTATTAGTATATAACAAACACTCCATAACTTTCTGGACTGAGACAATAACCACAGTATAGTTCACTAATTTCTGAATCAAGAATTTTAGCAGCTCTCAAATAGGAAGGCTCATTTCTGTGCTTCACAATTATTTTTTTTTTTTAAGATTTATTTATTTATTTAATTCCCCCCACTCCCCCGGTTGTCTGTTCTCTGTGTCTATTTGCTGCGTCTTGTTTCTTTGTCCGCTTCTGTTGTGTCAGCGGCACGGGAAGTGTGGGCGGCACCATTCCTGGGCAGGCTGCACTTTTTTCGCGCTGGGCGGCTCTCCTTACGGGGTGCACTCCTTGCGCGTGGGGCTCCCCTACGCGGGGGACACCCCTGCGTGGCAGGGCACTCCTTGCACGCATCAGCACTGCGAATGGACCAGCTCCACACAGGTCAAGGAGGCCTGGGGTTCGAACCGCGGACCTCCCATGTGGTAGACGGACGCCCTAACCACTAGGCCAAGTCCGTTTCCCCTGTGCTTCACAGTTTTGCCTGGGACAATTTGACTGTGCCTGGAGGATCATGGGTGATCTACTCATATCTTTGTGGCCTGGTTTTCAGCCATCAGATGGAGTACTTCATGTTTCCTCCTTGTGGCTTGCTCTTGCCATGGTCTTTCTTTATTCAAAGGTCTAACTCAGGCTTCTTTACATAGCATCTTGCTTTTAAGATGGTATTAATAGTGTATGTCCCTGCCTCATGAAACAAGAAAAAAGAACACAATAAGTCAAGCAAGTATAAGGAAGCAAATGATAAAGATCACAGAAGAATGAAATTAGGGAAAAAGAAAGAAAGAAAACAGAAAAGCAGTTCTTCAAAAAATTAAAATAATTGATAAATCTCTAGGAAGATTTATCTATTTCCCTATCCAAAAATAGGGAAAACACAAGCCAGCAATATCAGGAATGAAAAAGCAATACAGTTTCTGTAGCCAGTTAAAAGACAGGGGACTACAGTAGTCACTTTAATGCTCATAAATTCTACGACTTAAAGGAAATGGACCAAGTCCTCAAAACCCACAAAGTACCAACCAAAACACAATCAAGATAAATTGGATAATCTGAATAGCCCTAGAACTTTTCAAAAATTGAAATGTAATTTAAAACTCTGCAAAACTAATTTCCAGAAGATATAGACAGTTAGAAGGGCAAATACCAAATAATAATAATAAAACAATTAAATTTCCTACAGAAAATAGAAGAATATATATTAAATTATTGTATGGAATCAGCATTACCTTGACATAAAAATGAGACAAGGAATTTTCTTGTTTGTTTGTCTTTTATCATCATTATTATTATTGAAATAATGAAAATGCTCTAATAATGATTGAAGTGATGAATGCGCAAATATGTGATTATACCAAACGCCATTGATTGTTACTTTAGATGACTTGTATGCTTTATTAATTTGTCTCAATGAAATTGAATTGTTTTTAAAAAGGAGACAAAAACAGAAGAGAGAGATAGAGGGAACGAGAGGAAGAGACAGGGAGGAGTGGGAGGGAGGGAGGAAGGAAAGAAGGAAGGAAGGAAAGAAGGAAGGAAGGGAGGGAAGGAGGGAGGGAGAGAGGGCTGGAGGGAAGGAGGGAAAGAAAGAAAATACAGTCAATATCTCTCATGAAGTTAGACACAATATTATTTTAAAATTAGCAAATTGAATCCAACAATGCATAAAAGGAATTGGAGACAATGATGAGTAGGGTTTATTCAGATATGCAAATCTGGTTCTACATTTGAAAATTAATCAGTGCAGTCCATCACATCAACAGTTAAGGAAGAAAAACAACATGATTATTCAATTGATGTAGAAAATGTATCTGACAATGTCCAAAACTCATTAATGAGAAAAACACTCAGCAAGTTAGGAATAGAGGGGTATGGTATTGCCTCAACTTGATTAAAAAAAAATAACACACAAAAAAACCCTAGAGCTAACATGATACTTAATGGTGAAAGACTGAATGCTTCCCCCTAAACTAAGGAACCATGCAAGATGTCCACTCTCACCATTCTTACTTAACATAGTACTGAGAGTTCTAGCAAATTTCATAAAGAAAATATAAAGGTAAGCCAATAAGAAGAAATAAAATGGCATCTATTTGCAAATGATACATATATATAGAAAATTCTAAAGAATATATAAAAATGCCACTTAGAACTAATAAATGAGTTCAGGAAAGTTGCAGGATACAAGATCTACAAGCAAATATCAATCACATTTGTACATACAAGCAATGAATATACACTTAGGTATGCACTTAGCTAAACATATACAGGATCTGTACACTGAAAATTATTAAAAAAAGTTATTGAAATAAATTAAGGAAGACCTAAATAAAGGAAAAGACATGGCATGTTTATGAATTGGAAGACTCAATAGAAAATCAGTTGCTCCCTTATCAGTAGGTTTAATACAATTCCTATAAAACTCCCAAGAAAGACTTTTTGTAGACACAGATAAACTTATTCTAAGTTATATATAGAAAGACAGAAACCTTAGAACAGCTAAACCAATCTTGACAAAGAACAATGAAATGTGTGGAATCACTCTATCTGATATTAAGTGTTACTCAGTAGATGCAGTAATCAAGACAGTGTGGTATTATCAGAGGGATAGACAGATCAATGGGACAGAATAAAGACCTCATAAATAGACCTACACAACCATATTAAAAGATTTTTGACAAAGTTACAAATCCAATTCAAAGGAGGAAGGATAGACTTGTGCTGGAGCAGGTGGACAACAATCATTAAAACAACAACAACAACAAAACACCTTGATGTAAATTTCATGCCTTATAGAGCAATTAATTCAAAATAAATCACAGATATAAATCTAGAACATAAAACTATAAAACTTTTAGAAAAAACATATGAGAAAGTCTTCAAGACCAAAAGTTAGAAGAATGCTAGAACTTAACACCAAAAGCATGATCTATGAAAGAAAAAAAAATCAGATAAATTGAATAAAATTAAAATAAAAAATTATTGCTCTGAAAATGTATAAAGAGAATGAAAAGACAAAATTGACTTGAACAAAATATTGGCAAACCATGTATCCAACAAAGGACTAGTACTTAGAATATATGAAGAATTCTCAAAACTCAAAATTTAAAAAAAAGCAATATAATTAGTAAAGGGGAATAGAAGTGAATACATATTTTATTGAAGAGCATATTATTGGCAAATAAGCACAAAAAAGGTGTTTGATATCATTAGCTATCACAGATATGCAAATAAAATCACAATGATATATATTTAAATACCTATCAGAATAATTAAAAAAATAGTGACACCACCAAATGCTGTTGAGGATGCAAAGAATCTATGCATCCATACCCTACTGGTGAGTAAAACAGCATACCTTTGAAAAGATTAGGCAGTTTCTTAGAACACTAAAAATGCAACTACAATTTAAACCCCCAACTGCACTCCAGGGCATTTATCCCAGAGAAATGAAAACATATGTTTACATAAACATCTATATAGGAATGTCGCTAGTAGGTTAAACTATATATGGTATAGCCATACCATGAAGGACTATTCAGTAATAAAAAGGAAGGCTATGGAATAACCTGGATAAGCTTTTGGGGAATTATATTGAGTGAAACACAGTCACTGGCTGGCAAAAGGTTACCTACTGTACTTATTTGTATAGCATTTTTGAGATTAAAAATTAGAAGGAGAGAGAAGATTATTGGTTATTAGGGATTAGGGAGAGGGTTCCTGGTTGGGAGGGCAAAGGCAGGTATGTTTATTAAAAAGATCCACAAGGGATCCCTGCAGTAATGGAACTGCCCTATATCTTGACTGTGGTGGTTACATGATTCTACATGTTTGCATAGATCCAAGTAATCTGGCACACACATCAAGGAGTAGAAGTAAAATGGGAAATATGAAAATATCAGTAGATAACATTGACATTAGTATATTATATGTTAATATATATTATATAGAGGATTATATATCTATGGTTTGTATATATATAATATTCAATATATATAGTATAATATATATTTTAAAAAATAGGACAATTGGGGAAAACTGATAAAACATACAATATTATTTCTTACCACTGCATTGTGGCCAACTTTTTAAACAAAATCTACTAGCCAATATTTCTTTCCTATTCATGTGAAGTTCAAAATTGTCATAGGCTCTCATGATTGGCAGAGATTCTCTTCCAGTGGTGAACCTTGAGCCTTGGACTGCTCCTTTAGCAGAAGAGGGCAATATATAAGAACATGTATGGGAGGTTTCCACGGACAAGGCCTAAAAGGCCCCAAGTCTGGTTTTTCTTTTTCCTATTGAGAACTTGTTTTTAAGGTAAGGTAATGAATCTACCCAAAAAAATAATTTTAATACCCCAAACTCAATTCAAAATGTTCCAAGGCTTCTCAATGTATGTGACAGGGTGAAGTTCTTTTTCGAATCCCAGAAAATCATGTTTTTGGAACTAATCCATGCCTGTGGGTAAGGGACTCTTTAATTGTATTAAATTCAGTTAAGTGATCTTTTGATTAGATCACTCTATTAGATTACTTTAGGGCCTTTGATTGTACTTGTCAGTGATGTGTGACTCATTTCTGGTATTTTTGCATGGGTATCCTTAGCAAAACAATATTCAAAGCTCAAAGATTTGCTAAAGTAAGATTTCTCACAATCTATGTTTAATTTAGGATTCAGACTCTGGGGATCAAAAAGAATATAGTTTTCTTCATTCCATTGAATAGAACCTATAATCGACTGATGAAAATTTCATCATCTGCCCATACCCCTGCAATAGAGACAGGCCAATAAAATCTTGATATACTAAAGAAGCAGCAGTGATAGCAAAAGGAATGGATCAGTGTCCCCCACAACAGTTTTGAACACAGCCCCTGGGGAGATCATTTAGTCTCTTCTGCTATTTTCTTTTTTAAACAAAAGGATAGACCCTATGATTGGGCCAGTAGTCTAGTGTTTTATTTTCTTATGCTGCTCAAAGCAAATACCATGAAATGGTTTGACTTGAACAAAGGGAGTTTATGCACCTGCAGTTGGAGTTGGGGAAGATGTTCAATTCAAGGCATCATCAAAGTATTGCTTTCCTCCCAAAGCTGGCTGCCAGTGATCTTTGGCTCATCTGCCACATGGTGACATCCGCTGGTCTCTCGCTTCTCTCCAGGGTTTTGTTGATTTTAGCTTCTTGCTTCTGTTACTTTCTCTCTGTCTGAATTCCATTCTCTTATAAAGACCTCCAGTAAGAGGATTAAGACCATCCAGACTGAGGTGCATCACACCTTAAACCATGTAGCCTCATTAAATGTCCTACTTACCATGGGTCCATACCCACAGGAATGGATTAAATTCAAAAACATGTTTTTCTGGGGTACACAGTGCTTCAAACCACAACACCTGGCTTTCCCTAAGGAGCTCTCTAATTTGATAAGGACATAATACACCTCAGCAGTGCTGAATGTCCAAGGACAACATATCACATAAAGAAGGCATAGAGAAAATCATTTTCAATGTATTTGAACAATAACTATAAATCTGAAACAAGAATTATTAAATTTTAATATATTATTTCATTAGACTGTTGGAAAAAAAGGATAAGTTGTTAACTATAAAACAAATTTGAGTTTGTAAAGGCAGGTGAAATGTTAACTAGAATTTTACATCCTCATACACATTACCAGCTAACATTCACCTGAATCTAATATAAGAAGAATATAAAACCCGTAGTCAAGTTTCAAATCCCACTTTGGTCCCTAGTAACCTGATATCTGTATTTCCAGTGCTCAGATAAAATTGCATGAGTGAGTGTTTTAATAATCCTTTTTCATTATAAACAAATATAGGATGTTTACATAATTTGAAAGTAAAATAAATCCCAACCAAATTACTGTTACGTTGGTGCAAAAGGAATTGCAGTTTCGGACCATGAATTTTAAATCACCATAACTAGTTTCAAACACATTTTTATTAATCAAAATAAGAACCATTACCATCAACACATCTTTGCCAATGAGAAATAATTTTGTTTATTCCTGTAGGGTAAAAATCTTTGCTTCAGTATTCAATGAACTCCTGGAAAGCATTTTCTGCATCCTGCTGGTTGTGGAAACATTTTCCCTGCAAAAAGTTACCTAGGTGCTTGAAGAAGTGGTAGTCGGTTGGCTAGAGGTAAGGTGAATACGGCAGATGAGGCAAAACTTTGTAGCCTAATTCGTTCAACTTTTAAAGTGTTGGTTGTGCAACCTACGGTTGGGCATTGTCATGGAGAAGAATCGGGCCCTTTCAGTTGACCGATGCTGGCTGCAGGCGCTGCAGTTTTTGGTGCATCTCATCGATTTGCTGAGCATTCGTAATGTTTTCCCTGGGATTCAGAAAGCTGTAGTGTAGGCAGCAGACCAACAAACAGTGACCGTGGCATTTTTTTGGTGCAAGTTTGGCTTTGGGAAGGACTTTGGAGCTTCTTCTGGGTCCAAACACTGAGCTGGTCATCGCTGGTTGTCATATAAAATCCACTTTTTGTCACACGTCACCATCCTATCAAGAGGTGGTTCATTTTTGCATAGAATAAGAGAAGACGGCACTTTAAAACATTGATTTTTTTTGAGTTTCAGTCAACTCATGATGCACCCACTTATTGAGCTCTTTCACCATTCCATTTGACTTCAAATCCTGGAAGACTCTAGAATGGTTGGCTTTGAGTTCTTTAGCAACTACTTGTATAGTTGTAAGAGTCTCAGCTTTGATGATTGCTCTCAATTGGTCGTTGTCAACTTCCAATGGCTGGCCACTAAGCTCCTCATCTTCAAGGCTCTAGTGACTCCTTTGCAAAACTGGTACCACCACTGCACTGTACTTTCATTTGCAATTCCTGATCAAATGCGTTGTTGATGTTGCAATCTGTCTCTGCTGCTTTACCACCCATTTTGAACACAAATAAGAAAATTACTCAAATTTGCTTTATGTCTAACATCATTTCCATAGTCTAAAATAAATATAAAATAAGCAGCAAGTACTAAGTCATTAGCCTAAAAACATAAAGCAAGAAATGCATATTAAAATGATGTATATTATACATAAGCACATTTATTTAAGAATGTATGCCAATATCAAATGGCAAAATTTCAAAAATGCAAAATGGCAATTACATTTGCACCAACCTATATGAAGTAGAAACTATGACAATTTTTTTGAAGTTTTAATAAATATTATTCACATAGAATGTCTTAGCTGCTTTGAAAGTTGTACTTACTACATGTCAAGGAGCCAGAGTACATTTCAAGACTCCAAATAGAGATGCTCATTACAGACTTAAGTTAACAATTCAGAAAAATATAAGATGTTTGTAGATAATGTTTGACAACTCACAATGAGTCTTAATACTTGAGTCTGAAAAGAAAATTCCACCTAAGAAAGCAAGTTGGTAGCAATGTATTTTAGCTTTTATTCCAAGGACAATTCCCTCTATAAATCACAATTCCACAATAAAATATACACAAAGCAAAAATAGGTATATACCTTTGCAGAAAACAAAATAACCAACACTGTCAATACTCACGTTTTCAATATGTCCTTCAAAGAATTGAATTTTCTTCTATCCAGTAAATGAATTTTTCCTTCTAAAACTGTTCCATTTTACATATGTCGCCTGATTTCATTACCAGGACTACCCCACTAGATAAGTTAAGTGGTCACATATTTAATGTTATTTGAGATTTGATTTTGAAAGACACTATTCTCAAAATAAATTCTTCGCCTTCCTTCTAGAGTTTCTGTAATTGCATTATATTAGATACACCCTTTATTTATAACGCGTCAAAAATCACTGTTCGAATCTAATTAACCCAAAAGGGGATTTTGGATATTAATATCATTGTACCTCTTCAGGTTAGTTTCTACAATTTACAGAATTAAAGTTAACTAAAATCTAAATTGCCTTTTAAATGATACCTGACCATAAAAATACATGCGCGAATTTTTTTTTTTTTAGTTAGGTGATTTTTTAAAGAATCTTTATTTTAGGAAGACTTTTACAAAGCTTTCTTGACCCTTATAGATTAAATAGGTAAGGTTAATTTAAGGAATTTTCATATCATATTATTATATTTGATTTAATCTACCAATCTAACTTTGTACCCGACAAATAGAGTATTGCACTACCATATCAGACAGCTATTGTAAACTAACAATCAGTACAATTTCTCTACCTCAGTGCCATGAAACAATAAACATTTATTTCTTGTGTGTCTTCAAGATGGCTGGAGCCATTTAACTGATCTCAGCTGGGTTCACTTCATACCTCTCTAGGTTGGTTGAAGGTTGGCAAATATAGGCTGAGCTTGACTGAACTTGGCCCCTGGAGTTGGTTTGCTTTACAGGTCTCTCATTCTCCTTGGACTCATAGGCTATCTTCTTTGGACCTTTTTCTCATACCAATAACAAGCACATGAGGTAAATGGAAATACAGGTTTCCTTTTAAAAATGTCACTGTCATATCCACCCATATTCCAAGCCTGAGCCCAAATGCAAGAAGAGTAGTATGTATAGTCTACCCACTTTGATCTAAAGCAAGTTACAAGACAAGCTCCACATCAGTGGAAGTACAGAAGTAAACTCTGCTTATGAAGGTGTGTGTTAGACATAGGAAGAGTTCTTAATATTAGTTCAAGCACCTTTTGAGCATTCATGGAGCAGTCATTAAAATTAATTATGAACTTGGCAGCAAAGTGAATTTCAATTCTTAAGGAAGAAATTTTCCAGGCCACTTTTTCTGACCACAATGTGATAAAATTGGATACAATTCACAAAAATTTATACCAAGAAAGCTAAGGTCTACAGAACTCCATTGCTCATTGTCTGTGGAAAGCAAGGGAGAAGGACCATTTCAGAAGATCACCAGGTTACTGGGAAGTTGCCAGGTGTCAAAAGAATGTGATTTGTTCAGATTGAAAAATCTCAGCACTTGGAGAAATGTTTAACTGAGCTATCTAAATCTGGGAAGATGATGCTTTTTTCCATTACAAAAGGGGTACAACCATGTTGGTCTGAATAATAAACTTCAGGGATATCATTGTCCGATGTAGGACTGAAGATAAGAGGTGATCTATAATACAGTTTCTTTGGTCTAAAGCAAAATAAAATAAATACAGTGGGATTTCCATAAGCTAAGTTAATTCAATTTTGATTCTTCCTTCATTTAAATTTTGAAAATCCCCCCTCTACTTAAATTTGTGAGTCCAAGGGGCAGTATTTTTGAAACTTGTCTAAGTGAGTCCAAGGGGCAGTATTTTTGAAACTTGTCTAACTTAGTTTGGAATTTTACTTATTCTTGAAATCCAGGACTGGAAGCATTTGTGTGGAGTTTTAAAACATTACTTTGTGAGTTCTCAGGCAAGGGAAAAAACTGGCTGTTTTTGCTCACTATTGAATCTTTGTCATCAGCAGATTATTCTAGGTATCTGTGATGGTTGGGCAAAATGTCAACTCAGCCAGGTAATTGTGCCCAGTTTTTGGTCAAGCAAGCACTGGGTTAATTGTAATATAAGGACATTTATGAGCTTTAGTTATCAGTGAGTTTACTGCATAGATGGCTGATTACAGCTATGATCAACCTGGGAGGTTGCCCTCAGCAATGAGTGATGTTTTATCTAATTAGTTGAATGACTTAAAAGGGGAAGTGATTTCAGCATTCAGAGAGAATTTCTCAGCTTGTGTCTGGACAACCAATTTCTCCCGGAAACTTATCAAGGACTCTCATTGGACTTTCATCAGAGCCCCTGTTTTGCAACCTGCCTATGGAATCTGGATTTGTGCACCCCACCGTCACGTGAGAGAATCTTATAAAGCTCATACTATTTATAGTTATCTCCTGTCGGTACTGTTTCCGAAAAGAACACTGAATAATACAGCACCCAACAATAATTTTGAATAATAGAAATGACCCGACATCATTCTGACAGAAACAGGCTAGAAGCTCACCAAACCTGTTTTTCCTTTTCTTGAGGCATAATCGTGTTAAGTGTTTTAGTCTCCCTTGTAATTAGGTGTGTCCAGTAATGGTTCTAGCATTAATATATTGGTAAAGTCATGTACGCCAGGTCAAGAACTGGCCCTTAAAATTCTCCCAACTAAGAGCCTCTTTAGCTCTTGTTCTCCTTGCCTCTGCTGGCAAATCTGGTCAATTTATTTTTACACTTTTATGTCTTGGTTATAATACAGGCAAAGCTGAGTGGGTCAGTCACTGAGTACCTGTGTTCTTGAGAGCACTAAGCTCTTGCATTGATGGAGAAACTTAAGAAGATTCCAGTTTAGCTGAAAGGGAGACTTACTGAGGATGTATTTCAGAGCTCTGGCCGTGCCAGAGGAGCAGGACATCGTGACTGTTACTTCTGCTCTGGCCTCGGCTCCTCTCTAAAGGATTATTCCATTCCCTCTCATTGCAAGGGCCTCCCTAATGCAGAGATTACATGAGGATAAGAAGCTGCTTTTATAAAGACTGTTGTTTCAGCTAAATATGAAATGCAGTATTATTCTATCTACCTACCTAGGCTCTTCTTGAGTGCTTAAGGAAACAATATAAACTTCTAAGAGGATTACTTTGAAATTGTTGATATTAAAAAAGATCTTATGCAACTTTTAAAATTACTGTGCTGTTTATGGTTTTTTGTGTTTTATTTCCATCTAATAGTTGAGGCAAAGGCTACCGAGTTTCCCGCTCTCAGTGTGCTAGTGATAGTAATGAAAGGAATTTTACAATATGTCTTTAGTTACTGCAAGTGATATGTCTACATAACTGAACAATTCAAGTAGAAATAGCAGCCTAATGATTTCTTGTTTTCAGCAAAAGATTTGGACTCAATAAATTGCTCATTCCACTGAGATTTTGCTGAACAACAAGTGTTTTGTTCCATCAGAACCCTTTCTCTGGGTTTATGTAATAGGCACAAGGTTCTAGCATGGATTTTATGCAATGTTAAATCTCTCTCCCTCTCTCTCTCTGTTTTCTCCTTCTTTCTTCATTTGTCCTCTTAGCCTAGAAGGTATTTTTTTTTCCTTTTTTTAAATATAAAAGTCAATGCAAAGAAAGAATAATGAAACCTCAATTGTTAAAAAACACAATTTCCAAAAAGGCATATAGTTTTTTCCTCACGTATCTTTTTCCTCATATCATTGGATAATAATGGTATAGAAATTTAGTTCAAATCATTATAACCACTCTTCTCTCAACTAACTTAGCAACTTGATTTCAATTATTTTCTGGTTGAAAGATTTTTGCCATTTTCATCACACTCTAAACTCATCACTAGCACATCAAACAGAACCTGGTTTTGAACACAGCATGTAAGTTGCATAGAAGACATTTCTGGCATATTTTATAGACCAGTATTCTAGCAAACAATAATTTCTTGTTCTGTGTATGATCACGTAATAGTGTTAAAAAATAGCTTAATATACATAGTACTGTTTGGATAATGTCTCTGAAACCTCAAAGAATAAAGCTATGGCACAGGCCATGATTGAAATACATGGGTAATCTTTTAACCACATCAGAGACTAAGAGTAATAATATTCACTCTCATTTACTGAGGATCTGCCAATTCAAATTCATCTCCAATTATCTCTAAGTATCATTCCTTTCTGCAAGGTGTGTTCTAAAATTCTTGTTTCATAGATGAAGGTCTGAGAGGACCTGTAACTTACTCAAGGTCATAGAGATAATAAGCTGTTCAGCCAAGATTGAAACTCAGTTTCTGTCCTTTTCCCCATCCTACCACGGAGAATACCTGACAGAACAGTGCAATGATAAGATGGGCAATATGCTTAGTTGGAGCAATGCTGTTTATTTGACTGTACATAGACTCCTTTCATAGAAGCATGCGCAAAGTATATTTTTCTTTTAAAAAGCCTCAATTACCATATGTTGTGGGTTTAAGTCAAACTGGCATAAAAAGTAACCTGTATTTTTCTGTATAAACATTTGGGTTTTGATTTAATGTATAGGTTTACTCATCCAGTTGCTACTCTAAGCAATTGAAGCCCTGGGGCAGAGATCAGGAGAGCTCCGGGTAAGTTGCTCATTAACTGTTAACAAGAACCCGAGAGGTAGGTAGAAGTCTGGGTAGAAGGCATAACTAGATTTCAGTGGGCTTCTTAATACTATAGAAAGACTTGGAAAAGACCTCAAGGATCACTTTATCTGATTCCCTTATTTTGGAGAGAAAATTCAAGCATAAAAGGTAGAGCACTATGCTCAAGACCACATTTTAAGTTTAGTAGCAAAGCTGGTCTCTCAGTTCCAAGGGGAGTTTTATTTTCGTTCTCCAATGAGATATCTGCTGTCTGGATACTTAGAAAAGGGCTTATTATTTTATGTGAATTGCTTCGTTTTAGACTGTGTTTTATGACAAGTGAGAGTTATATGAGTTAGAAAAGGGAGGCACTGCAGCTGTAGGCACGATGAACAGCTCTGAATTTGTGAGTGCATGTGTGTGTTTATTATTTTTGTTACAACCCTTAGCATTTTTTCGTAAACGAATCATGAAAGTCTGGTATTTCAGTGACTGATTGTTGGGAAATCTGAGATAGCATCACTCAGAGACTTTTTGTAAGAGTTGGATTCTTACAGATGTTCCTCTTTGTGATAAGGCTGCTTTAATGCAGGGATTGGCAGGTTTAATCCTGAATGGGTTAGTATAAACCTTTAGCAACACTGCAGTCTGTGAAGTCTTAGTGCTCTCAGTTCATTTTATATATATATATATATATATATATATTTTCCAGATAGAATTTTGTTAATATTTCAATTCCTCTTTCCATCCCCTTCCCTCTTTCCTCCCTCCCTCCCTCCCTATTTCCTCCCTCCCTTCCTTCCTTCCTCCCTCCCTTCCTTCCTTCCTCCCTCCCTCCCTCCCTCCCTCCCTCCCTCCCTCCCTTCCTTCCTTCCTTCCTTCCTTCCTTCCTTCCTTCCTTCCTTCCTTCCTTCCTTCCTTCCTTCCTTCCTTCCTTTTTGTGTCCTTCTGTTACTCTGTGTCTTTCTTTCCCTTTCTTCTTTTCTTTTAAGAAAAGACACACACACACACTCACATGCGCAGCTTGTGAGGTCTTAATTTTAATATATGCCATTTTAATATATGCCAAGTCAAGCTTTTGCAAATTTGTTCCTGAGAGTGATGAAATAAACCTTGCATATTGTTCTCTCTGCTTTTCTCAACAATCAAATTCCTCTTCCACTAAATCCCATGTCCCTAAGGAGTAAAAAAGACATATTTTATGTTTGTCTCCTATCCATTATTAATACAATTGTCATAATAATTATGATTTTTACACTATTACATTTTTATTCACAAATAACATAAAACTGAAAAAAGTCACAAAAGGAAAGAAAAATAGAGGAATCAATGTCATATTTTAAATAGATTTTAGTAGAATTCACTAATATTGCTGATCATTTTTCTTTTCCTATGGGGCACAAGGGGTGGGGGATATTGAATGGTTGAACTATAGCTGGCAGCAGCAGCAAAAGCAATTGTTAGTCAGTGTCAGCATATGTCACTGACAAAGCATCTGGATGAAAGATTGAGTAATTATTTTTTCAGTGCTAATGGTCCTTTATTTGTGGTTCATATGCCTGTGTTTGTTAACAGTAATTGCCTCTCCTCCACTGTTTATTTTTAATGAGTGCCTTAAAAAATGGAGCACAAACTACTGCAGGATTTATTCTCACTTTGTTTACCATAGAAAAAACAGTGGACAAAACAGGCTTTGTCTCCTTAAAGGGAAAGCTAAAACTAAGCGTCAGTGAGTGTAAGGAAGAAGAGAAAACTAATACTTTCAGAAGGTGTGCATGGGATTTTGAAAATGGAGAAATAATCAATGAACTATACTTTTTAAGGGTTGGGACTTACTATTACATGTAGTTTTAGTCCAACTATTTTTTTCTTTAATTTATGTGTCATAACTGTAATTTAGATTGTAGCGTGTTCATGGAAGAATACAACATGGAATTTTTTCGTGCAAATTAGTCTGTATTTTAGTTTGCATTTCTCCATATACTGAAATTTTTTGAACATCTTTTCCTTCACTGCATTATGTAAAATTTGCTGAGGTCAGAGATTATGTCTTAGTTATCTTTGTATCATCAGTACTTAAGACATGCTTTTTAGATAAAAAAATGCTCAATATTTGATTATTAACTAAATAAATGAAACTACTATTAGCTACTGGACTGAGCAGGTCAAATGATTGCATTCCCCAAATCAGCAAAGTATATTCAACAGAACTTATAAGCAATTACATTTCCACTGGATAATTTATAACCTAGAAAATGATTACTTGTGTATTTATAGCCCTGGTTGAATTAAATCCTGGTGGTATCACATAAAGGTCATGAGACCTTAGGCAAGATACCTTATATCTCTAAGCCTCAGTTTCCTTATGTGTAAATGGAGGGCAATGATATTTCTGCCTATCTGATTGAATATGTAGTAAGGCTTACCTGAACTAAGATATGTAAAGCCTTCAGCATAGTACCTTACATATCCTCTATGCCTTAATAAACAACATCTCTGAAATGAATAGGGTAGAGAGTTTAATAGGACTTTTTTATGATAGTGTCCTTCAGAGTAGAACAATGACAAAAGGCCAAAGTGAAATGCCTTCATACAGTTTTATTGGACACCAAAAAATGCGGAGCACTTGTGCAGATCTCTAGAAAGATCTGAGGGTTTAACATAATACTTTGAAGACTTGTTCATATAATTTCTTTCTGAATAGCCCATTGTTCAAGTAAAGTCATATCTAGTGATTGTTATATAAATTAAAATAAATAACAAATGAAGAAAAGAGAGCATCTAATTGAAGCCTCGGTTAAGGAGGTGATGCAGTGAGCAAGGGAACAGTTTGGAAAAAATGAATGGGGAGAATTGATGAACTGCATTTTCTTCGAAGATCACTTTGTGGAAACAGTTTTTCATAATCAGATGTGTGATTAGAATTGGACAGTAGGGAACTGGAAGCTAATAGCGGGGGAATTCACCTCATTGATGAGAGAGCAGAAGGCAGCTTTCATTTCTTGGTAAAGTAAAGCAACCACACAACAAAGGCAGAACCACAGCAAAGATGATGTCAATTACTTCATGAGGAATACTTTGTGCGCTCTTCTAATCTCTTCCCATGCATCATTTCACTTATTTTTCACAATCCTCTGAAAGACATGCTATTAATTTCCTCAATTTTTCCTGGGGATAAAATCAAGTCGTGGGAAAGTGACTAACATTGATAAAAAAACTTAATAAGAGGGAGAAAAATGTGTTGAAAGAAGGTAATCTGACACTGTTGTCCAGGATTTTTATCCTAGATGATCCTTAATTGCATTGGAAAAATGACAATAATTTTAACATTCTGGATTTAGGAGGACCTAGTCACTGCCTATGCTAATGAATAGCGAAACTTTAAGGATGAGATGAAGCCTAGCCAGAAGTGACTGTGAATACACTAGATAACTAAATAGACTTAAATTTCCTCTTTCAACTTCTTTTATTATTATTATTATTATTTTACTTCTCTCCGCTTCCCCACCCCCACTCCCTGCCCCAGTTGTCTGTTCTCTGTGTCTATTTGTTATGTGTTCTTCTTTGTCCGCTTCTGTTGTTGTCAGCGGCACGGGAATCTGTTTCTTTCTGTTGTGTCATCTTGCTGTGTCAGTTCTCCGTGTGTGAGCAGCGCCATTCTTGGACAGGCTGCACTTTCTTTCGTGCTGGGCGGCTTTCCTTATGGGGCACACTCCTTGCACGTGGGGCTCCTCTAAGTGGGGGACACCCCTGCGTGGCACGGCACTCCTTGCGCACATCAGCACTGCGCATGGGCCAGCTCCACACGGGTCAAGGAGTCCCGGGGTTTGAACCGCAGACCTCCTATGGGGTAGACGGATGCCCTAACCACTGGGCCAAGTCCGTGTCCCTCAACTTCTTTTTAAATTGTGTGCCTATTATCCAAAAGACACTCAAAAAGCTGAGCTTTTTGGAAACTTGTCTTTTGAGGCAGAAAAGGAGTAGACCACCAGTCCCAACCAATGCCTGAAAACAAGATGGCCCTCTCCACAAAGAGGCATGCTAAAAGCTAGAAGGCCAGTAAAATCATGAAAGTCATTCTAAAGGCCCTGACATCATCATACATTATATATAGGAATTATAATTTGAACTGAATATCAGAAAATCTGATTGTATCAGTCATATGTCTTTAAGATTTGTTTGTATTTTCTACCCTTGTGAACCGGGTTAAAAAATAAGCACCACTGTCAGATTTCCCTGAGGAATTTGCTATACCTCTTTCTTACCCCACTTCCCTTGAAAAAGTATGGATTGGAAAAATGTCAAGTTCTATCTAATGGTCAGCACTCAAATATTTAATCTGTTTTTGACTCAGAGTATACCATGAATCAAAAATAATTTTTAACTGGTACAAGTGACTCATCCAGAAGAATAGTGTTATTTAATAAATGTGTTTCCCTCTTCAAGTTAAAATATTTCAGCCAAAATTAGCAGCCCAGCTTGCTCATTTTCCACATTTTAAAATGAAATAAACTACAGGAGAGACAAGTTTCCTTTGCCCTGTTTTAATCACTTTTGGGGAGATGGATTAATAGAAAGCCACATGAATATAGAGGTAAGAGTGAATGTACAATACAAGGGGGATGGGTTAACACTGAGGCAGTGTACAACTTGCAATCCAATGGAAACTCTGAGATTCATTTTCACCCTTTACATCTTCCCGTTAAGAATAAGTCAAGCAACTAAAAACTGAAGTACAGCCATTTTATTTTTTAATACAAATAATTTCATTAACATCATCCGTGCTGCTAGCAACAACTTTTCCTTTAAGACTAGACTTAGACCATGAGGCTACTATTCTCTGGTTCTAAGAGAACGAGGAAAAATTGGTTGTAGTTTAATTTTCTTTTCTTCCTATCCAATAAATAGGGGGGAGGGGGGCAGGGGGGGGAGAAAGAGAGTGTTCTCTGCTTAATTAACTTAATAATTTAGATGCATAAGGAGTGTTGTAAGGGGGTCTCTGCAAATTTCACTAGCATAGAAACAATTGAATAGGAAGAAAAAATGAGAAAAACTTTCAGTTCTAAAATATTCATTGAGTACCTTCTATGATCGGACATGACACTATACAATGTCTTGGGTCTACAAGGATGAATCAGACAATGTCCTATATTAAGAAACTCAACCAGGGCAAAGAAATATAAGCAGAAGCAAAATATTCAAGACAAAACTTGCAGGTGTTAAGTAGACAGGGTAAGCTAGAACATGCAATATGGGAAGATGAGAGGCTAGAAAAAAAGATGAAGAAAAATTCTAGAGTGCTTGATTCCAAGACTGAGAAGGTAATACTTTTTGTCACCTAGAGTCAAATAAGGAATAGTGTCAAATAACTTATTAGAGGATTTACTTTTCTTATATTTCATCTGTATGTATTCCATTCCTGTATACTAGAAGAGGAACCAGTTAGGGCCCTGCCATCATCTGCCAGACTGCTGTGATACCATACAATGGGCTGGCTTAATGGGAATTTATTGGCTTACAGCTTTAAGGCTATGAGAAGTCCAAAATCAAGACATGAGGAAGGCAGTGCTTTGTCCTCAAGGTCTGTAACATTCTAGTGCTGCTGCTGGTAGACCTGGGTCCCTTGGCGTGACCCTTGCCCTGAGTCCCAAGTGATGCCCTATCCTAGTTACTCTGGGTTCTGTTGACATATAGCCTCCCAAGGCCTTCTCTTCCTAGGTCTGATTTTGACTGCTTATAGGATTCTAGTAATCTGAATGACAACCAACCTTTTTCAGTTGAGGCATACCTTAACTTAAAGTTATCCTATCTTCAGCGGGTTCACACTCACAGGAATGTGGATCAAGATTATGTCTAAATTGGGGTACAAAATTCAGTCTACCACAGGCCATGTTGCAAATGTGTCTGTTGACGTGATGAGGGCTTAAACTTGGATAATTGAAGTAGGAACTGGAAAAAAGAGAAAAGAAGGTAAAGTAGAGAATTCTATATAGTTCAGGAAGCACAAATTTATTATCCTTGCCCATTGACTAAACTTTTTCTTTTTCATTTTAAAGGAAGTAGTACATTTTTTATCTGTACTTTTCTGTTTTTTGAAAGTGTTTAAAAAGGTTGCCATCTTCCTCTGTCTTTATCTTTATTTTAGGGTTTGTGTGAAAGGTTTCTAAACAGTGAGTTATAATGAGAAATTTGTCCTACGCAGAAGCACTCTGTGGGGTTGCCAGGCCTCTGAGGCTTACATATGTTTACCGGGTGATGGAATGAGTCAACAGAGGGTGGTCTGAGGGCTGTGATGTTGTCCTAGAATTAGGGCACACATTAGCAGTACGCCTTCTTTACCAAGTCGACAGCTCTTTTCACCACCCTATTTGAAAGTGTGAAAATACCACACTAACCTCGTGCACCATTCACAGGCGTGCAACTCTGGATTTTCTCATTTCTCTTGTAATTTTCAAATTAAATCCCAAATTAACAGTGCTAGCCAGTCAGTTGGTACACTTAGCAGGGATAGAGATAGGACAAGGGTTCTTGTTCCTTCTATGTGCAAATCAGGAGTGCTGTATATATTATTTGCATTTTCCCTGTACTATTTTAATATTTGTAGAAAAGATTTTATAAAACTGTCTTATGTCTAAGGTAGAAATGAGAGGGTGGATGGGAGTGGGGGATGGGGCACCTTAGATCAGTGCTCCTTAAACTACTAGAGCTTTAAAAAAATTTCCATTACATCAAAGACGAATACTTTTTAAAAATCCAATAAAATCACTAGAAAATGAAATAAAAGGACATGTGAAATATAAGCCCCCCAAATATAATTAGATTCAACAGACAATAGTTTTTTTCTGTTAAATTGCCATAAAATTTCTAAATGCTTATTCTCAATTTCACAACAGATTTGCACCAGTCCACATGCCATCTTGAAGCAGCATTGGCTTAGAGAATTCTGGGAACAGTCAAGAAATCCCAGAGCAAGTGATACAGCTGAAAAAAAGAAAAAGAAAAAGAAAAAGAAAAGAAAAGCTATACTTAAAAACTTGCTTAGTTAATGCCTTGCTTAGTCAGGGCCACCTAGGGAACATTTGATTTATCTAAAAGCAGAAAATTATCCTTTAGGTGCTAAAGCAGTAACTCTTGTTGGGATTCAGAATTGAACAAGTTTTTCTTATATATATGATGAACTATCATTGCACAATAGTCCATAAATCTGTGGGGGTGGGGTTAGGGGATAGTTGTCACGGTGGGGGTAAGAAATGGGATCTTCATGAAACTTTCAAAAGTAGCATCAAAACAAGAATATAGTCTGAAAATTCTAGCAATTACATGTAGTTACTTCCAAATTCATCTTTGTAAGATTTACAAATATGAAATTGAAGTCATCCTGAGGAGTTTTACTGGGTGATATTTCATCTTTAGAGCTATATTTTTTCTCATCTACCTTTTTTAGCAAGACACCCTTTCCTCCTATACTTGTTTTCCTCTGTGCTTTTCAAGTTTATATTTCTCCTTATTGAATGACGAAGAAGGGGATGATGATCGTTTCCACCTCCATTTCCCCCTCCTGCCACAACAGTAGAAATTCTGACTTTTTTTTTCCTAAGCAAGTGACTTTTCAGAATAAAAACTACAATCTCAATTTTCCCTTGCAGCCAAATGAAATCTTGAAATTAATTCTGGAAAATGGTATGTGAACTGAAGTGTTCAGGCCAAGTTCTGGGAACCCCACTTAAAAGAGAGCAAGTAACCAATCACATTTTTCTCTATTTTCTTCTTTGTCTCTGTCTAGTTCCTGGCTGGAGTGAGGATGGCGATCCTTCTTGTATTATATGATCCTGGGAGTAGGAGTCATAGATGGAACCAAATGCTAGAAAGTGCAGAGTTCTTTAACATCCTGAATTACCATACCATCTTCTTACCTTTTCATAGAAATTTCCACTGGATTTTTTTTTTTTTTTACCACCAAGGAATTAACCTCTACCTTGTTTAAGCAACTAATACTCACAGCCAAGTCTTATCCTACTGATAGGAGTGATAAAAATGAAGTATCTTGCTGTACCTTCCAATATGGTACACTTTAGCCATATATGGCTATTTAAATGGAAATTAACTAAAATTAATTACAAATACAATTGTAGTTCCTCGATGATCCTACCCACATTTAACATGTACAGTAACTACATGAGACTATTAGCCACCATATTTGACACTGCAGAAATTGTAAAACATTCCCATTATTGTAGAAAGTTCTAGTGGACAGTGTTGATCTAGAGGAGAACAGGTTTCCTTTAAATAGCTGACATTTTAACCAAATGGCTATTTACTAAAATATTTTAATTCCTATATATCTTTAAAATTAAACATATTTATTTACCCAAATAAATATGTGAGAAGAACTGTAGGATCTTGTTTTACTCGAACTTCACACACACAAATTCAGGTATGTAATTGGCAATCCAAAAAAGGCAGAGAGAGAGAATTAAATTTCTTAAAAAATTATTTCTACAATTACTTTTGTTTACTTATTTTATGAAAGTGTTTATTTGCCTTATTTATAAAAAATGTGTGATAGGTATGTTTGTATAAGAAATATTTATAAAATAACGGGATTTGCAATTCTGCAAATTGTCAATTTACATGAAGGGTCTTGGTCTGTATTGGTCATGTAAAACAGGTCCATATATTTGTATGTGCGTGTGTGTGTGCTTGTATCTGTCTACATAATTTGGTGATCCTTTCATGTGTGAAAGAAATCACAATAACGAAGAAAAGAAAGAACATGGTTTCTACTGTCCTAGGGATGACAATGAATTTCTAGGATTAATCCAAGGATTAGAATAAACAATTCTGAATTCTTCTACTCCCTACAATTTTTACACTGATTATTCAGGTGAAAGTGGACATAACGAATGAACATACAAGGAAAAGAAGGAGAAGACATACTGATGAGATACAAAGTTAAAATATATATTGTGGTTCCCTCTTGGTAAGATAAGGCTATGAAGGGCACCTGCATTTCAACTGCCTTAGGTTAGTGAAAGACAACTGATTTTATTTATAGTAAAACTATGTCTTTTATATTTTTCTCTCTTACTCATTTTCTTTTTGTTTAAAGCCACATACCTTATTTTGTACATAATGCCTGGAGAATCTGAGTATTACAGTCTGATAGGACCTCCAGAAGCACTGATTAGTACGTATTTTCCTTACCCAAGAGCATGATTAAGGAATGTTCCCAAAGAACAAATGTTCTAACCAAAAATTTAAGGATTATTTCTTTTTTTTTCTTTATTAGAGAAGTTGTGGGTTTACAGGAAAATGATGCATAAAATACTGGATTTCATATATCATCCACCACCAATATCTTAATTGGTATGAAACATTTGTTATTATTGATTACAGCACATTTTATAATTGTACTACTAAATAAAGTTCACAGTTTAACAAAGGATTCCATATTTGTGTAGTGTAGTTCCATAGATTTAAAAAAAATTTTATTCTGCTACCATATATGCAATCTAACATCTCCCCTTTCATTCATATTCAGATATATATTTCAATGCTATTAATTGTGCTTGCAATATTGTGCTACCATCACCAACATCATGATTATTTATTTTGTAAAAGGTGATCTGCATTCTACCTTTGTTTTTTTTCTCCAGAGCTGATGCCTGGGCTACTACTTTCTTCATATTGAGTAGTGGACTTTCTATTATTAATAAAAAGAATTATAGTTCTTTCCATGATACCTGAGTTTTTAAAAATCTCAAAAATATAGTTTATTTTCTTGTTTAATGTAAATATGAAAATTAAAGGCTTCCAATTTAGTGAAATAATTTTTTCCCAATCCTTCTTCCTTATTGCAAGGGCAAACACACTGAACTTCATTTATATGGGAATGTATTAGAACTAATAAAATGTAATTAACTTTGCTTAGTGCCTTTTTTCTGAGACAGGGAGATGATGCCTTAATAGTCCTGTATATTATCTGTGGCTACATCTCAGCATTAGGCAGGCCACATTAAACCATGGTGTTCAACCTAGAAAGGCATCAAGGATTTGAGGAAAACATGCAGAATTGGAAAGATCTGAGTTCACGTCCAAGGTCTTATCCATTGTCTGCATGATTAAATTGATCAGTCTTTCAGAAACTCTACACAATGAAGCTGGGATTATTTATCTCAAAGTGATATTGTGAAAGTGAAGTGAAATAACGTAGACTGTATCTGGTACACAAGTGTCATCGATAAGTACTCGCACACACATAAAAAGGAATTGTTGTTCAGAGATGGGTAAGAAGGTAAGCAAGGGAAAACAGTCATAATATAAGCATGTGCCTGAGAATTTCTCTTCTTGTTTGAACCTCTAACCCAGCTTGTCCTGATGTGTCTTTTGAGTAGGAGTCCCTTCAGATACTCAGGAGAGAAAATGGAGGTCCCATATTCAGTGACATTTTAGAAATGCTTTTTGAAATAAGCAACTTTAAAACCTCATTTAACACCAAATATTCTGAACTTATTTGACTGTCTGATCTTTTTAATAACATAGTACACCTAATAAAATAAACGTTCTATGAAATTCAGTTTGAGGAACACTTTTATCTACCAGAATCTTATAAATTGTGAGGTTTTATCATTTATTCAAAAGCATTTGCAGTTAAAAGTTAAGGAGGAACTAATCTGTTACTTAAATATACACACTTCTATTAATATGTAGCCCTCATGTTCCAAAAATAACTTAAGAAAGCTCAAAAGTTAGTTTAAAATAGATCATTTATTTTCTGTCCATTATGCTGATTGAAAATAATAGCTAACAACATTCCTGGAACTTGCTGTAACTGTGCTAAGTGTTCTACATGTAAGCTTTCATTTCACCTTCAGAGCAATCCTAGGAGGCAGATTCATGTTAGTCCTTTTCACAGATTTTAAAATGGGAGCTTCAGAGAAGTTAAATAGCTGCCCAAACTTGAGCATCTTGGATGTGATTGTGGTTGACACCTTCTGAGATGACCCCCCAATGAACAATGCCCCTGTATAAGACCCCCTTGACAGTGAGCAGAACCTGTGACTTGCTTCTAAACAATAACCTCTGGAAATGGTGAAGGCGGGTTAGAGATTTGAAAGGTCCTAAAGAAATTATTTTGGGCTCATCAAAATTAAGATTATACTGCATGGATCTGACCAATCAAATGAACACCCTTAAAAGAGGAGCAATCTCTACCTGGAGCAAGAGATTCTCCTGCTAGCCATTGTGAGTTCTGTGGCGGCTTGCTCGGTCGGTAGAGGTGGGGTCTGGCTGCGGACGAGGGGTTGGTCCAGCTCAGGACGAGGGGTCGGTCCCGCTTGGGACGAGGGATCGGTCCCGCTTGGGACGAGGGGTCGGTCCGGCAGCAGACGAGGGGTCGGTCTCACAGGGGTTGCGCGGTTTGGCTGACGGGTCACCCGGCGAAGCCGGCGACGAGGGGGTCGCCCGGAGAAGCAGGCGACGAACTGGGGACAAGGGAGGCCAGGCCCTTGTCGGGGGCTCTCAGGACTGGAGGGCACATGGCAGAAGAACTACCGCGGAGACAAGGTAAACACGCAAGTCCACTTTATTGAGGGAGAGGCAACAGTTTTATAGGGGCTGGGGAAGGCTGATTGGTCGAAGCCATGCCCTGTTCTGATTGGTTGCCGGCGAAAGGTCAGTGGGCGGTACTGGACGGGGGAGGGGTGGTGATTAAGGATTGGCTGTTGCTGTTGCTGGGGGAAGTGGCAGGGTTTAGTGATTGGTGGCTGCTATTGCTGGGGTAGAGGGCAGACTGGAGTTTCCCGCCCACGCCTGGCTGTTGCTGCTGTCGGGGGAGGGGAAAAGGGCAGACTGGAATTTTCCGCCCTGCCCCTGCGCAGGGAGAAAGAAGAAGAAGGGTGTTGCCTTATAAGGCATCGTGTGGCGCTATCCGGGAGGAGGGGCGGCCGCGGAAGCATGGCTGCCGAGAAGGGGAGACCCGAGGGCACTCTGCGCCCATGCCGAGCTCCCTTCAGGGGTGGCGGTGAGTCCCACCGGCCACCCTATTATGGGGGCAGCGGCTTGGCCTGCCGCGGCCGCTCCCCCGCCAGGCCAGCAAACCACACTTCAGCCCGAGGGGTGACTGCAAGTTCTAAGTCCTCAGCAACTGAAAACTACCCCAACCTGAAAGAGTCTGGAAGAGGATTACAAGGCTCAGATGAGGCAGCCCAGCCTCAGACGATTCCATCTAGCCACAACTTGATGTAACTTGTGAGCCTCTGAGAAGAGGACCCAGCTAAACTGTGAGATAATACATGTGGTAATTTATATGCTTCTAAGTTTGTTGTTATTTGCTACGTAGCAATAGAAGACTAATACATTGAGGAAGACAGGTTTTGAACTGAGTCTGGCTTCTGAGTTCGTATCCATAACCTTTGTGCTATATGGCCCTCTGGTAGAGGTAAGGCTTTGTACCTGATGTTCCATAGATGTGCAGATCATGTGTTTATGGATGGTTTGTAGATCACATTTATGGAGTCAGAATTAACGGCAACTTGAGTCCAAAAACATATCATTTTATTTGGGTGATTTCCTGCTACTTTGGTCTTTTGAGTTAGAAAAACTAATAAATAGGACCAGATCTAGATTAGAAGTAAAAACATTTATGTTTGTTCAGAGTTCCTTCCTTACATACTTTTGTGACTTTGGGAAATTTACACATTGCCTTTTGTACCCCAGAGGCATTTTATTCAATTTCTGACCTGAAGCTAAACTTGATTATGCCACACAATAACTGCAAAATTCTTCTCCAAAATGGTAAGCATTTACAAAGTATTACATTAAACAGCTAAAATCTATTTCAAAACCTATTTAAAGAGCGCCTACTCGGTGCTGAATGCTATTAATCTCCACAAACTCTCTACTTCTTGCTTCCTTTGTTCTCTTTTAATGAGCTGGAACTGAAGACAGTGAGTTGGAGGAACTTGCTTTTATGACCGTCAGACAAAAGTTCACCATTCCTGATTTATTGGATTGTGAGATAAAACCTGACTTCTTCCAGATTTTTAAATCTGTATTCATATCTTCAATATGCTAAGGAGCAAATAAAAATGTCAGATGATTTCAATCATGTGTTTTTCTATTCTGCCAGATGATGCAATGTCTAACTATCAGAAAAACAAGGCAATGGGTCTATGTGTTTATTACTGACTCCCATTTAGGGAGCTGTGGTTTTAAAGGTAGAGTCATTTTAAATTTATTCTTCAACCCCTACCATATATATATATTTATGTACTGCTGCATCTACAAAGCATTTAGGAACATTAATCCTCTCTTGTCAGGCTTCCTCTCTAAACATACATTGAAAAAAACTGCAAATTTCATTTTCTTTCTGTTTAGTTTCATTTCTTCCTTCTTGGGATTTGTGTTTAAAAGAGCTTTTTAACAGCCTTCAGTCGCAGATGGTGCAAATGCGTATGGAATAGGCAAACCAGTTTGATAAAACAAGAATAAAAATAAACCACATGGAATGAAACTCCAAACATTTTGGGAGGTCCTCAGTGGTGCTTTTTTCTCCATATTTCAATGATTCCTGTTTGGAACTAGGGATGGAATCTTCCCAAATACCCAAATACCATAAGAAAGGTAGCACTGTTCTCTGGATCAGAGTCAAACAAGACCTGCTAAACTGGAAAATTCTTCATCTTATGAGATTTGCAGGCTTTTGTCCTGAACAAAAACGGATGTGCCTTGGATGAGCCTAACATTTTTTGACACTGTATTATAGAGAGACTGACAGTAATCATAGAAGGACACATAGTAAAGAGTAAACCCAAATATTTAAGTCTTAGCTACTCAAGAAGCCATGGAAATATAATATGATTTTCTAATGAAATCCCTTTGGTGTTTTCTTCCTGCTGAATGTTTTCAAAACACACGAAGCAGCCTCCATCCCTAGGGATTACTATTCTCTAGTAGTTTTATAAGTTTACATGTGTCCAACTATTCATTATATTGTCTGTTATAAGAGAAAATGCATAATATGCAGTTGGCTTTTGGTCTAGATGGGTCCAAAGGATGGATTCAGGTTGTATTCCTGTCTGTATTATATTTCAGCCCATGAAGGAAGAGAGGAGAATAAACACACAAGAAAAGGGGAGAGATTTTTGCTGAGTGACTTTGTTGCCTAAATTCACCAACACAGTTTTGAGGATCTGACAACATCTCTATGTTTTGCTACTTGGATAAGAATCAAACAGTAAATCAATAAAATAATATTGCGTATGATAAGGGAGGTAAGAAACACAGAACAACTTAGTGGTGTGATAGGATAAGAATATAAATATCACATAAGTCAACTATATGAGAGAAGTCGGCCTGTTTACCATTACTTTCCAATCGATCATGGACATGATACAGGCTTCAAAGAAGAGATGAGATGTCACCTTCTTAGTGAAGGGTACTTGTAATTTGGGGAGAATGTAGAAAGTGAAGAGGTCACGTCAAAGAATGAGAACTGTGTGAGTAAAAAATAATAATAAAAGCAGAGTTGTATGCAGAACATAGCAAGGAGACAACTTTCACTTGAAAACTGATTTATGGAGGACAGAGATCACAAACTCAGATGTCTTATGGAAACTAAGGGGTAATATTATTAAGGGAAGAAAGCTTTTCCTATAGATACTAATTTTTTTTTAATATTGCCTTTCAAAAAGTAGAAATATTCTTCACTTCCACAAAGAAAGCAACTCCTTCCCTTTTCTAAATTCTTTTGCATCTCTGTAACATGATCACAAAGTAATAATTTTCCTGTAAGAACAAGCAATCCACTGGGCAGCAGATGTAGTTCAAGTGGTTGAGCTCCTCCTCCCCATGTATGAGGTCCTGAGGTCAGTCCCTGGTCACTGTACCTCCTTAAAGAAAAAAACAAAACAAAACAAAACAAAAAAACAAAAAAGCAATCCTTTGACATTTGACCTCCCATGAGGCTACAATAGGAAGCAGAGGGTCCTTGGCCAGCCTGGACTCCTGATTTGTCTATATGAGGAAGCTGCTACTCAGCTCTTGCCTACTGTGGCCCAGGGCAGAAAACAAGCCATTAGATTCAGAAAAGTCACTGAATAAAGGGGATTCACATATACCCAACATCCTCTCCCTTTCTACCTTTCCCCTATAAATAACATTTGATATGTGGCTGGTACATTTGTTACAACTGATGTACAAATATTGAAACATAGCTACCAACCTTGGTCAATGGTTTACATTATGGTTTACATTTTGGACCATACATTTTTATAAACTTTGATGCAATTCAACATGGCCTGTATCCACCATAGCAAGATCATGTAGAACACTTCCATCTCCTCTAAAATGCCTCCTGTTCCATCAATTCTATTCCCACTCCTCCTCCCCTCAGGACCCACAGCAACCACTTGAAGGACAAGATTCATAGTTACTTGCAACAACACTGAGGGCTTAACACACTGGTCTGTCCTCCCCTATTAGACACTGCCCATGCTCTCGAGAGACTCCTGCCCCTCTATTTAAAATAGCAAGCTTCCCCAGGATGGGAGTCCACCACCTTGGTGCTCATTATGTGGGTTTCCATCCACTGATATAACACAATGGCAAGATGAACACTCACACACTGCCTAGAAGCCTGCCCCAGGTGGATGCTATCTCAAATGTCCCCCACATCCAACACCCCAAACAAGCAACCCTCACTAGCCAAATTGCCAAAAGAGCATTCCCAGCCTTGTAGTTGCAATCATGTACCTGCCAAGCTCCAGTGTTCACTTGCTCCCTCCACCAACCCTTCCCCCAGCTCCATGGACAGTCAAACCCTCCTCCCCATCCCACTCCCTTATAAATCAGTACCACCCAACCTAAAAGTATCATTATACCACTGTCATGTCCCTCCACTGTACAACTACACACTTCCACCTCTTCATATATTTTGCCCATATAGGTGTTGACTCACAACTATTTTCTCCTTTTCTATTTCCTCTAAACCTATTTTCCATTTTTTTTAGTTCTGTGAGGCTGCTCAATTTGCTTAATTCGTATCAGTGATTTACTGCCCCAAATGAGGGGATCCTGAGGGCTCTGAAGTAATCAAGACACTATAGTTAGGGCAGGTAGCTCAGGAGTTTGGTGGCTTACCAGTGGGCCCTACTTTGGAATTTATGCTCCCCAGAGTGACAGCGTTGGACTCAGTTGTGGTTTCCCTACACATGGCTCTTCCATTTTTCTATTTGAACCTACAATTAGTGCTAGAGTTCATAGGTGTATGCCCATGGACATGGCTGTCCATGTGCCATCTAGGCCCTGAATCTCAATGTAGTTGCAACACCCACTCTCCTGTTCATTGGTTTCAACCAGGACAACTAACTTGGGGGGGATGATGGACAATTACCATACCAAGGAACCCAGAGAGTCTATAACTGCAATTAAGATAGCCCCATCCTTTGGCCCTGTGGGATCAGTTAGAGGTGGAGTGGAAATCACTCACCCAGAATCCTCAGGATTGGGGAAGGAGCTATGAACTAAAGTAGACTTACTGATATTCTACTATAGACTTATTGTGATTCTAGCAGTGGAAGAAATTTTAACATTTATGTGGAGGTAGTGGGAGCTGGAGATTCTGAGGGCATGGAGAGGGAAAAGTAGGTGTAAAACGGGGACACTTTGGGGACTTGAGAATAGCCTTGAATGACACTGCAAAAACGGATACAGGCCATTATAAATCTTGCCATACCCTACAGAATTGAGTGGGACAGAGTGTAAACTACAATGTAAACTTTAATCCATGCTTAGTGGCAATGCTCCAAAATGTGTTCATCAATTGCAATGAATGTACCTCACTAATGAAGGATGCTAATGTGGGAAAGTGTGGGAGGTGTGGAGAGAAGGACCTATGGGAATTCCCTGTATTTTTTATGTGGCATTTGTATAATCTAAATATCTTTAAGAAAAAATAAATAAGCCATTAGGGCCACATCTTTGACTTTCACAGAGAAACTTCTCTCTGTGTTTTAGTGTAAAAATTCTCAATATCTTTATTCATTATTTTTTTTCTGAAACACTGGGCAAGTCAATGCTCTCCTATGAGCAAGAATATTGTCATTCACTGCAGTGCAACTTTTGATGTTACAAAGATCAGAAATTTTAGGAAGTTAAGGGAATTAGTCTTCAGGATGCCGTCATGATTCCAGAGCCAGGTTTCTATGCAGAGCCCAGATTTGATTCATTTAGTAAATGCTAAACCCAATCTATTTACATCCCATATTCTCTAAAGCCTTTTCAATTCAAACTGATTTTAGATTTGAGAGTGAGAAAAGAATATATTCCAGCAAGCTAATGTTTCTCTGAAGAGCCGCCTTTTCAGGGCGTTACCAAACACCCATCTTAGTCCTTCAGCATTTTTCTACGTGTTGAACAGGCTTTGCGAGCATAGATCACTTTTATTGCAGCATGCAATATGTTTGATAATAAACTTTTAAGTTCTGTTTATTGGTCTACACATAGAAAACTATTACTTTCTTGACTAACAGCAATCCCTTATCTAATGGAAAAGATAAAGAGTGATTTCAGTAAGGAACTTTAAAGAGCTTTTGATACTTGGAAGAGAAGAGTAATCAAATCACCTAGTATTTATTTTCTCTGTGTGCCTGGCATTATAATATTGATTCATATTATCTTCCACCCACCTCATACATAAGCATGTTATCACTTTGTGTGTGTGGCAAGCTCTGAATAATTGTTTTCTTGGCATTAGCGACAAAGACTTTACTGCCTGAGCAGAAACCATCTGATAATTGCAGGAGGTTTCAGAAGAACAGCAAGAGGAGGAAAAAATGTTTTGATGCTACAATATTTGAAGCTGAATGATGATTACTAGATAAATTATGAGCAGTTGGCCTCACTTAAATATAGAGTTGATAAATGGCAGGTATATTTTAATGCTAGATTGGAGGTAAAATGCATATAATGCCTCATTATTTTCCAATATATTTTTCCTTCACTATATTATTTGATATGTACAAAAGCACTCTTGAGCCCAACTAGAAAGCTGGCATGTGAGTATTTGTGTGTGTGTGTGTACAAAGAGTGATATATTAGGGTTTTCTGGGGAAACAACTGACAGGAGATATCTGTAAATAGTATGAGATTTTATAAAATTGTTTCATGTGCCCATGGGGATGCACAAGCCCAAATTCTACAGGGCAGGCTGCAAGCCAGGGACTCCAATGAAGGTCCTTGATGAGTTCTCCAGGAGATGCTGGCTGTCTGAAGTAGAGATTGGAATATTCTCTCTGAATGCTGAAATCATTTCTTCTTTTAAGGCCTTCAACTGATTAGATGAGATGTCACCCATTGCTGACAGCCATCGCCTCTGTTGATGGTAGATGTAATCAGCTGTCTATGTAATCATTCACTGATGATTAAAGTCCATGAAATGCCTGTGTATTACAATAAACCCAGTGCTTACTTGACCAAAAAAGAGCACCATTACCTGGCTGAATTGACACATTAGCCTAACCATTATAAGGGGTTAAAGAAATTTTATCCTTGTTTCTCAAATGTGTTCACTAAGCTGAATTTGAATGATGTAATCATAATTTCCTAGGCAGTTAGTAGCAGAACTGGGTCTCCCTTTTTCCTACCCACAGAGATTCCTATACAATAATATCTTTCCCTCTCCAGGATCCATCATATGCATCTCCCATTGTGTAGTTACTAATGGTTTGTGTAGAATCACCCTCATTTCCAGGTGGGCCTAAAATAATCCTTAGAAATTGATGCCCTTGTCACAATGACTGATTCAAAATGGACACAGGAAACGAAGTGAAGTCAAAGGCTTTGGGGGAGAACAAAATATAAATAGGAATAAGAAAACCTTGAAACGAAGCGGACTTCTTGGCAGTCTGAGAAGAGATTTACGATAAGGACAACAGGCTAAGTACATACTTAAGCCACTGGATCAAGGTTTGCTGACCTATTTTTTTAAACTCTGTAGGCTGAAAGAGCAAATTAATTGTTTTTGTAATTTAAGCACATATCAGTTGTGGTTTATATTTTTGGCAAATAGAGGAACCCAGAATGATACATAAGGCTGCACCTGCAGAAGCCAAGTTGCACTCTCTGTTTATAGAAGTCTTTTAGCCTTAGTAAGTGATATTTACAAGTAGATACAAGGGTAACTACTAAGGTTATTCAAAATATTGAAGAGGATTTTTATTTTATTTTATTTTTTATTGACTTTGTAACAACATTACATCAAAATATATATGTGAGGTACCATTCAACCCCACCCCCCCACCCCCCCTCTCCCCCCCCCAACAACACTCGCTCCCACCGTCATGACACATCCATTGGATTTGGTAAGTACATCTTTGGGCACCTCTGCATGAAGAGGATTTTTAAAACCTTGATGTATAGAAAAGAAGTACATACATGGGAAAGTTTTTGAAATTTCAGGTTAATGAAGTAGCTTTGAGAACAGTTACCATCAGCCTGGAGATGGGGCAAGCTGCTGAAAAGCATATCAAAGCTGTGACATGGGAGGGCTACAGACAGATTGGTTCGTGAGCACAATTTTTGTTATTTTTGTTGATTCTTTGGTTGGGGTTATCAAAAATTCTGAAGTATCTGAAATTTTACCTTGCTTGCTAGCTAACAAGTTGGTGTGCTGAAATTTCATGGTAGAAGACATCAAGACTCTTAGTTCAAAGGGCAAAGGCATTTGTTACTCACAGTACAACAATCAGCATGAGCACCAGTTACCCTTGTCCCCAAGTCCCAGGAGGGTAATGGAGCGAGACCAGATGGATGCTGCACACACACAGAGGGTGTGCATTGGATCTGAGAAATTCTGAGCTTAGGGAACTCAAACTTTTTATATTGGACAGTAAACAAATATGTCTTTAGTCATGAGGGACACCATCTTCATTTTCTAAAACTGTAATCCATCCAAATATCCCTACAAATATAGTACAAAATAATAAAGGAGTTAGCGTCTCTGTTCACAGGATGTGCTGAAATACAGAGCCCCGTGGAAAATTGTCTCCTGACAGAATTTCACAGTGTTGTCTGGGGTTCCCAGATCAAATTGGTGGATGTTGAATTATTGTGGTTTGCACATTAAAGAATAAGGAGCTCATCACACTTTCTGATATAAATAAATGACAAATAACTCATGCAAATGAATTCTAAATAGTTTTTGGAATATTCTGTACTCAGGGAGCGGAGCATAACTCTCTATTCCCTATGTGTTTGTTGCACATAGCAGCTCCCTTTCAAAGGATCAAATATGGAAGGAGCAAGAAAAGAGTAAATTTACAGTGAAGAAACCTCAGAAACATTACCTCAGCCAGGTGACAAAGGCCAATAGCAACAGTCATAAATTATGTTGATAATGTGTACCTTCAATATGCTATGATAAAAATGATACCTTACTTCCAAGGTCTTTCTCTCAACAACCCATGACCCCAGTTTTATCATGAGAAAAACACAAACTACTTCCAATAGAGGGGCATCCTACAAAATGCCTTAACAGTCCTGCTCAAAACTGCTAATGTTATCAAAAACAGAGAAAGTCTGAGAAACTGCCACAGCCAAGAGGAGCCTAAAGAGACATGACAACCAAATGCAACGCTGTACCCAAATGATATCCTGGAAAAGAAAAAAAAAATTAGGTTATAATGAAGAAATCTTGATAATCTGTGAGCTTCAGTGGATAATATTGTGTTTGTCAGCCCATTAGTTGTAACAAACATATCATAGTAACGTAAAATATTAATAAAAGGGAAGCTGGGTTCAGTGTATAAAGGAATTCTCTGTACTATCTTCATTTTTCTGTAAATCTAGAACTGTTCTAAGAATAAAAGCTATTGGAAAAAAATAATAAACCTTCCTCTGCCCCAGCAGAGGGTAATAACCAACATAAATAAGTATATATATCTATCTATATATATTCATTTATATAAGTGTATATTATATATATAATATATATATTTACTTAGTACATATACAAAAATATTTATAAGGTTACTATTCTTAATTACTCTAAACTGAAAATAACCAAAACTTTTTAAATTGTAAAATGAATACATATAATGTGGTATATTCTTAGTGAAACTCTGTGCAACCATAATTATGAAAATACAACTACATGTGACAAAGTAGACAAACCTCATAAACTATAAGGAAACCACTTACCAAAAAAATATATCTCACATGATTTTACTTACATAGAATAAAAACTGCAAAACTAACCTGTAATGTATCAAGACAGGATAATATTTACCCTCGGAGATGAATGACTGAGAGTGGACCTCAGGGTGTTGGTTTGGAGATTTTGGTAATGTTCTGTTTCTAGATCTGGGTACTGGTCCCAAAATTGTCCAGTATTTAAAAATGTAATAGGCTGTACACTCATGAGTTGAGGACTTTTCTATTTTCTGTTGCTTGGTGTATTGCTTTGAAGCTATATGTACCCCAGAAAACACGTTCTTAAATCTAATCCATTCCTGTGTTTGTGAACCTATTTTAACTAAGATCTTTGGATGAGATCACTCACCTCAATCAAGATAGGTCTTAACTCCTATTACTAAGTCCTTTATAAATGGAATGAAATAAAGAAAAAGTGAGAAAGCCACAGAAGCCAGAAACTGAAATCTATAAAACCCAGGAGAGAAAGGTAAGGCTAGCAGATGCTGCCATGTGCCTTGCCATGTGATAAAGGAGCCAAGGATCACTTGCAGCTTGTCTTCAGAAAGAAATCATGGCCTTGATGATGTCTTGATTTGGATATTTTCCCAACCACAAAACCGTGATTAAATAAATTCCCATGGTTTACTTTAAGGCAAACCACTGTATGGTATTTGCTCGAAAAGTCTATGGAACTAACACATTTGCTATATGCTGGATAGATTGAATTACACACTCTCGGAAAAAAAACGTGTTCTTTATCTTAACCCAGCCTCCCTGTGGGTGTGAACGCATTGTAAATAGGGCCTCTTGAAGATGTTATTTTTAGTTAAGAGATGGCCCAATTGAATGAATTAGAGTACTTGAGTTCTTTTAAAGTGTATCTAGAAGTCATGGAAGTGAGAAAGAAGAGGACATCACCATGTGACAGAGGCAGAAATACAAGCAAAGCAACCCCAAAGATCGATGGCAGCCAGCACCATAATGCCACAGATTTTGGGGTTAAGCTTGGTCTTATTAATGACTTGATTTGGATTTCTAGCCCCTGAAACCATGAGTCAGTAAATTCCTGTTGTTTAAGCCAATTAATTGTGTGATATTTATGATAGCAGCTCTAGCAAATTAAGACATACATCAGCATTTTCATTTTTCTTAAAAACATTAATGATCCCTTGAATCAAAACTGAAGAATGCCTACACTATTGTGATGGTTAAGCTAGTGTATCAACTTGGTCAGGTAATGGTGCCCAGTTGTTTGGTTAAGCAAGCACTGGGCTAATTGTAACGCAAGGACATTTTATGGACTTCAATTGCATCTATGGCTAATCACATTTACTGAGGAGTTTGCCCTCAGCAATGACTGAAGTCTCATCCAATCAACTGAAGGCCTTAAAGGAAGAAGTGATTTCAGTATTCAGGGCGAGAGAATTTCCATCTCTTCTTCAGACAGCTAGTAATTCCTGAGGAATGCACTGAGGACCTTCATCAGAGTTCCTAGCCTAGAGCCCACCCTGTGGAATTTGGACTTACTTTCCCATGGTCATGTGGGACAATTTTATAAAATTTCATATTATTTACAAATATCTCCTGTGATTTTTTCCCCCTAGAGAACTCTAACTAATAAAATGAGTCTACATGAGGATTGAAGTATTCATACATGTGCTGGTAAGAGATTTTAAACAGATGATAAATTTCTCAAAAGACATTTGATGGAGTGAAATGGCACAAATGGGAGGGGAAAAAAGAGAAATGTAAGCCTTGGGAACAACATGGGAAATGTTCTCCTCCTGTCTTTTGAATGAAATCCTATTTTTAGCTTTAATTTCCTGACATGAAGGTAAGGTAGAGCTACACATAGAATAAGAAAAAAGAGAGACAGGCAATTATACTTATTATTTCAGGGTTAAACATATGAAGGGTGGGTGACTGAATGCATTTTCTCTTTCTTACAAGGGAATAATGAGACCAGAGTTGGGCCTACTCTCATCAGTGTAAGAATATACTATTGTAGTAATAACCAGCTGGTGTGTCACCATCAATCACTTGATATGCTATCCTTAGTATATGTGTAATAAGTGAAGAAGTCTTGAGAAAATATAACTGCCACCATTAATGAGTGCTTATTCAGAGACAGGATAAAACATGGGTTCTGTAGCCAGATTGCCTGAGTTCAAATCCTGACTCCCCTACTTGCTAGCTGTGTGACTGACTATACCTCATTTCTTCTGAAGAAGAGTTGGAATACTCATACCATCTTTTTAAATAATGTGGGTATGAAGATTAAGTGTAATCACTCTTTATATATTCACTATGATCATATTTCAAACTCTGAAAATTATGAAAATTAGTTCATTAAATCATAAAACAATGTTACCCCCATTTTATAACAGAGGAAATGGAGACATAGAGCCCTTAAGTGACTTGCTGAAGGTCACACAGCTTGTAAAGTATAGAATAGAATCTCAAATTCAAATGTGTTCCCTTTCCACTCCAGTTCTTTTACAAACTCCCCAAACCCTTTAAAAAAAAAAAAAAAAAAAAAACCATGCATTCAGCTACTAGGTTAGTTTCTTTCATTCAGGACTGAATACTGTCTATTATATTTTGACGATTTCTGTAAACACCATTAGTTAGCACTTTTTATAACACATTTCTTATTATTTCGGGGAAGTTCTACATGTTAGCTCATCTAATTCCTTCTTATAGTGAATTAGATCCTTCTTTTTCCATCTTTTCTTTTGTGGTGTTGAAAACCAATTCTCATTGTCTACAGTATAAAAGGCTTCTTGTTATGTGAAAAGCAATTATTAATCTTCTAGGACATAACAAACTGAATCTATAATAGGACACATCTAAGAGCTAATTAGGGGGCTTTGGGCCATTCAATTCCATTCTCCATGGATATCTGACATCTCTGCATCTCATTTTATAATTCTTCCAAATAATTAGTCACCTTATTATATTTACACATGAAAATTCTTGAAAATTCATTAATTACATATTTATAAAATACCTTCTGATCTCTGGGTGAATTAGCTTCAACAGTGTATTGAGTCATCTACTGCACCTTTTCAGTCTGGTTCTAATATACATTAGAAACTTTAAAAAGCAGATTTGGCCAAAAAAAGTAGAAGATATGAAAAAAAAGATTTCACATACCTTTCACATGAGGAAGAGCTTGAAGTTGAAATCACAAAATGTCATGGCCAAGGCCAGTTTCTAAATTTCCACAAGTTTAGATTTGACTCATGAATTTCCCAAGAAATTCACTATAGAGCATGAATTTGTATCAATATACTTTTTAAATAATCACTGGAGCTTTTTTCATTTTTCATTATTTTTCTCTTAAATAAGTAAATCTTATAAAGTGATATTGATATACCAGAACTCTTTCTTGTTGATGTACTTTATAAGATGACTCACATTTCTATTATTACTGATCTCAATTAGTCATTCTTTTGTTTAAAAGTATTTATGCTACTTTTGCTACTAAGGGCTTGGAATATTTTTAATAATTCCCTAATATCTCCAGTCAGGAAGGGTGATTGGTAATGACACCATAGGCTCTCAGCTGGGAGCCCTGGAGAACTCTAATTTCAGAGCAATGATGAGCCAGAGGTCATTCCCACCTTGCAAAAACTGCAAAGCAGCCTACAGCAGCTCTATTCTTGATTATGTTCAAGTTATCTCCCCTAAGTCTAATTTATAGGATAAGATGAACTTTCCCTGGAGAATAACACAATTCTGACATTGTAGAACTTTTCGTATGGAAGGCCTGGCATTCAATAAGAACTTATTTAGCATACCAAGAAATAAGACCAAGAGGAAATAATAAAGACAAGACAAAAGTGACAGATGATTCAGTTATTGCAGTTTTCAAACATGGACCTTAAGATAACTATAATTGTGCTTGCTTCGGCAGCACATTTACTAAAATTGGAAAGATACAGAGAAGATTAGTAAGGCCCTTGCGCAAGGATGATACGCAAATTCGTGAAGTGTTCCATATTAAAAAATGAATAAATAAATAAAATAACTGTAATTACTAAGCTCAATAAAATGGGTCATAAAATGAAGATTTATTTTAAAAGATTAGAATCAATTCTGCAATTGAATAATAATCAAATGAAATCTCAAAACCTAAAAATTAGATAATTGAAAATTCAAGATGTGTTGAAAAATAATCAGCAGATCTGAGTAGTCAAATGGAAGATGAGTCAGGTGAAAATTTGGAAATTGAGGCATGGAGAGCAATAAAGGTGGGGAGTTATGACAGTTTGAAATTGGTGAATCCCCCAAAATGAAATTGTTCTTAAACTAATCTATTCCTTTGATTGTATTAGATTCACATTAGAGCACTTGATTAGGTTGCTTTAGATTGGAATATGTCAGTGAGGATGATTCAGGCTGAGTCTCAGTCCTTTTGTTGGTTCTTATATAAACAGAGACAGAGAGAAAAGAAGCTGCCATATTGATCCTGCCATATGAAAGAGAGGATTGAAGGAAAACAGAAAAGTCCTGAGAGTCTGAGAGAGGTCCTGGAGTCTGGAGTCAGCAGATCACAGAGGCATGGAAAAATGCCACTGAAGGGTTGGGCCCATGCAGCAGCTCAAACTGAGGAGATAAGCCCTGCCCCATGCCTGACCAACACATGGCAGGACACCAGGATCACCAAAGCTGAGTTTGGTGAGAAAGCATCTCTGATAGTGCATTGATTTCAATGTCTCATGGCTTGAGAACTTTAACCCAAATAAAATTCCCATTATAAAAGCCAACCCATTTCTAGTATTTTGCATCAGCAGCCCCGTGGCAGAGAGAGAGAGAGAGAGAGAGAGAGAGAGAGAGAGAGAGAGAGAGAGCAAAATGAACAAAAATTTCCCCAAACTGATGAAAGACTTAATTTATAAATTGGAAAGTAGTTCAAAGTCTAAGCAGATTAAATAGGAAGATAATAACACCTAAACTTATTTGGAATAACATTGGTGATTTTCTAAGTCAAATAGAAAATATTACAAACAGTTATAGGGGGAAAAAAAGATGCATTACTTCAAATCAGCAATAATCTGACATCTAACATTTTAGCAGAAACAGTGGAAGCTTGAAGAGAGTGGACTTATTATGATTACAGAAGACAGCTAAGTCAAATGAAAATCCAAGCTGGAGAGACACGACACCTCTGAGAGCTTGAGAGAGAAGGCCCACAGAGAGCAAGAAGCTGAATCAATGAAGCCCATGAGGCCCAGAGGAGAAGAAAAAGAAGAACAAAACTTGCTATGTGCTTGATCACCCAGAACTGAACTTTGGGAGAAAGTGAACCTGTAGGGAAAGGCATAGATCTTGGTGGAGCTGTCCTTGTGCCTTGGCACATGGCAGTAGTCCAGGATCACCCACAGCTGAACTTTGGTGAGACAGTATCTCTGATGATGCCTTGATTTGGACATTTTCACAGCCTTAGAACTATAAGTTTTTAACCTCGTAAATTGTAAAAGCCAATGCATATCTGGTATATACTCCCAGCATTTAGCAAACTAAAACATCTACATAATAGAAACAAAATATTTTTTTCTGAGGAAGGTGATCACATGTTTATAGGTACATTTTATTCTGTACAGGGCTATATTGGGGATTTTGAAGTTTAGAAAATCATAGTAATATTTTGTTATTCTACATTAAGATCATTGTGCTAGTGGATCTAGACTTTTACTCTGGTACTTGTGCAAGTCTTGAACACGCCCAATGAGATAAATTATGAGATAAAAATTCCTGAAGCCCATAGACAGAGAAGATATGGTTAGAAAATGTAAAATATAATTTCCAGACATTCTAGCACATAAACTTCCAGTCCAGACTTTAGAAATTGGTTCAGGGAGGTTAAATGACACATTATCTTGAGTTACAATTAAAAGGCTTTCCAAGTCATAAGACTACCACTCAACTATTAATTTTATTTTATTTTATTTTAACCAGTGGTCTAGTATTCATTAGTATTCTAGATTGTGATTGTTCTGGATATTCAAAGTTTGCCTTTCCAGGCTTTCTCTAGCTCCTTCACCATCGTGTTCTGTGTTCCTGGAAGCTGACTGTAGCAGTTCAATATTATTGATGAATTCCAAAAAGAAATATTGGATTATGCTTGTAATCTGATCTGTACCTGGGCATGATTGAGTTATGATTAGGGCGTTGAGTCCCCACCCACTAAGGGGTGGCAAAGAATATAATTGAGGGTTTCTGATGTTGAAGTTTTGATGGTGGAGTTTGATGCTGGAAAATTAAGCTGGAGCTCCGGGAAGTAAGCTTGCAGAGGAAAGAGAAGCCAGCCCCAGGAAGGAAGGAAACTTGAACCCAGAGAAAAGCAAGACTCAGGAATGTAGGAACCCAGGAAGCCTGAACCTTTGCAGACGTTGGCAGCCATCTTGTTCCAAAGAGACTGGTGAGGGAAGTAACTTACGCTTTATGGCCTTGGATCGGTAAACATCTACCCCAAATAAATACCCTTTATAACACCCAGCAGATTTCTGGTATTTTGATTCAGCACCCTTTTTCTTGACTAATACACTGAACTTTGTGGATTGTGTCAACTGAGTTACCTTGTAACTAGCTTGTTGACAGGAACGGACAACAGAAAGCACTGGCAAGTAATTGGAAGAAGAGAGAAGAGTGCAGAAATAAAGTTGGGCATATTTTCTACAACCTCACTTCCTGCTGGGTCATAGGCTTGCATTTACTGTCTCCCCTTCCAAAAGCCAGAAAGCTTGTTAGGTACCCCATCTTATAGTTGCATCTTTCTCTCAAGGTTCCAATATCCACTGCCTTCCTTTTCCCTTCAGACTTAGGGGTGTTAATAATTTCCAGCTCTTCTTAGCTCTAAAATTCTGTACCACATTTGTAATGAATCATTTCATTAAATTTTCCTCAATTATACCATGTGAGCATATCATTACATTCCTATTGGGACCCTGGGCTATCAGTCTCATCAACCAGACATTATGGGAAACCAAGAGTACAGAAGAAAAATGGGACATGATCTACCCTCAGTAACTTGCAACTCCCTATGATAGGTCAGTGAACAGTGCTCAGACACTGTTCAAGAAGCTCAAATGCATTAAGTGTTCAGAGAAAGAGGAGATCAGTAATAACTACAGAAGTTAAGAAAAACGTTTCAGAACTCAGAATAATATTCTCTTCTCAATAAAGTCTTCCTTGACCTCCATATGGAAAATCCAATTACCATATGTTTTCGAGGCACAGTGCATCTATAATTTGTAGCAGCAATTGAGATTTTATGTGAGTTTGATTATTTAATTAGAATCCATTTTACAACATGGTAATAAGTTCTGTGGAGGCTTATTCTGACAACTGAGCTAGTTGCAACTGCATCTCTAGCACATAGCATTGTGCCTGGCACATAGTAGGCACTCAATAATTTACTTTTTCGTTGACTGTTTAACTGAGCGAATGGATGAACAAATTAAAGTGGAGATAGTGAACAAATTAAGCAACAAACAACAGGGTTGAGGGATTTCAGAGTCATGAAAGCATGTGCACACCTTGCAGAAAAAACATGTAATATTTCTTTAGAAATCATTTCCAAAAAACAGAGATGTATTATCTTTTTGACTAAGTTCTACTTAGGACTAGGCTGATCACTATTCAGTGACTTTTGGTTCTCTTCCAAAGCATAATTAAAAAATAATTAAATGATATGACTTCCAGGTCAAACGTTGAATCACAAGATTCATTTCAATGCGGAGTCTTAAGGACTTTAGCTGGTGTTATGAGTCCTTTTCAAAGCCAACTCAGATTTACTCACTTGTTACACAAAGCATACTTTTCCTTGGGATCTTGTTATTTATGTTCTACGCAGACAGCAGTCCTCAACTTTTGTCATAAATCACTGGGCTGACTTCCAGAATTACTGATGCAGTTAGTCTGGGTTGGGACCCCCAAATTTGCATTTTTAACAGGTTTCTAGGTGATGCTGGTTCTGTTAATCTAGGGATCAATTTTGAGACACACTGCACCAAGGAATGCCTTTTTCTCAAAAGTAATAAATACATATTTCTGTATACCTCATTCCACAACTAAGTTTCCTATTCTTACAATTTCTATATTTTTCTTCTAATTTGTTATGTTGATCTTGAATGTTCAAGTTCAGCAGCCGTTTATTGAGAATCTACAGTATTGATTGATGAGTTAATGAAACAAATAAATACAAAAAATAAACATTTCTGCCCACATGGAGTCTGCATTTAATATTTGTAGTCAGAAACGCTAGAACCATGCTTATGCTTCCTTTGAGAAGATTTCTCCAGGTAGATTACTTTAGTTACAGGATCTTTATTCCTACTACCTCTCACTGTCAACTCAAGAAATTTTTAGAAAAAAAGGACAAACACATTACATCTAAATAAATGAATTTTCTGTCCTGAAAAATTCCCAGGACAGATTATAATGTGTAATCCATATGCTCAATATTTCTTTGGATTACAGTCAAACATTTTGTTGCTGTTGCTATTTTTTCCATGGTTATTCAGCAATCCCAGGACCAATGCTTTCAGTCTTACCTCCTCCTTCAAAAGTCTCATATGAAAATGCCCCGCCAGACTGAAACGTTTCTCAGGCTTTTCCTGAAATCTTAAAATCTTAATATTATTCAAGAAAAGACCTATGAACCAACATGGGGAGTAAATAACTATAAATGTCACAATCAATTTTGTTAAAAACTTAAATTAACCCGTAATTGCTATATATGTTTCCAATGTGGTTAAAGCTGGTGAGATTAAGAAAATTATCTTGATATATTTGTTCACACATTTTGGGATATTTTTATCTTCACTCATAGACAAAGAAACTAGCATATCCCTGAAAGCATATATGTTTTGTAGGATATTGTATTAAGTCTATTATACAGTGTAATGAAATAAATATTTTTAGGAATGTTGATTATCCGGAGGACTTAAAAAAACCTTTGTAGCTATTTATTTATTAAAGCATATGTACACATTCATATTTCAGGAGTAGTATAAATTAGTAACTTAGTCAGAACTATCTATAAATTATTCTATTACAGTGATTGATGGAAGGTATAAGAAAGATGTGAATGGGTGGACCATTATCAGACTGAAAACTAAACTGCACTCAGAATGTGAAGGATTTTGCATATCTTTCTAAGGAGTGGAACACTAACATTAGAATCTTATAGCCTGAGTCCTTCCTCAATTCTACAACAATGTAGCCATGTGATATTTCCCATATCCTCTCACATTTTCAATTTATCAGGAAAATAGATTTAATGATAACTCTTCAAAGGACTGCTGTGAGTTCAACCTGGTAAATTACCTCAGCTCAGAATCTATCACATCATTAAGTATATAAAACATTTTAGCCCTTCAGGTATTGCTGAATTTTAATTACAGACAGCTAAATCTGTTGGCAGAGTAAGAAAATAGAGAATGCAAAAGAGGAAGGAATAGAGGTAAGCTGAGTCAGTATGAGCACATTGAAATTTTTTCGGACCATTGTTGCCCCAAGTCTGTACTGGACCACTAGTTGAAAGAGACAGCCCATGAAGTACGTTTCAGGATCAAGTGTATCTATGAAACATTACATTCTATATCTCCCTTCAGGATGTACCTATTTGAATGCCTTTAGAAGTTCTGCAAAGTCTTTTCATTTATCTCCCACCCATTATGACTTGTTAAATGTGGATCTCATACAGTAAAAATAATGTCCTATAAACTTTTGTTCTGTAAAACACGTTGGGAAAGGCTAGTTACATACTTAGCAACACTTTACTGGGTTAAGGTGCTGGTAGTAGGAAAAGAAAGACAAGTTAGAGTCAAAGGCAATTAAGAGGACACACAAAAAAATTTATAAATGGAAGGACGGTCCTGAGGATGGGAGGCATCACGTCAGCATTACCTTTCTTTGAACAGTGATGACAGTCTAAAAGCATGTAAAAATCTGAAGAACAGACAATTTTATAAGCGATGGCATGGGTCTGATATGGTGGGAAATTATACAATCAGCACATTCCAAGTGGTAATTGTTCTTCACTGTACATATTCCCAGCAAATTGGGCCTGTTGCTCTTAATTTAAACACCCATTTTTGCCTAATTATGTTGTGTATTTACATTTCACATTATCTTTGTTAACAAGTGGAAACCCAGCTGGCAGCCTAGCAGGAAGTCCCTTGAAGCCATAATTCTTAATTACCTTCCCTGGAGCTAGAGTGGTTTGAATTGAGAGGTAGTCAGAATGGGTTACAGGACAGATGCTGGAAAAAGAGTCAGACCTACAAGCTGTCGTATTTTTGATTTATAAGTCCTTGCTCAGTATTTTATAGTATTCAGTAGCCAATAGTACAGGCTTTGGGCACAGGTTGAGCTGGGTTCAAATGTGAGCTTTATTGTTACTAACTAGTTTTCATGGCTTTGACAAGTTACTTGATTTTTCAGAGTCTCAGTTTCTTGGGTACTAAACTGGAGAAATAACAATACTTAAACCCATAGGATGTGAGAGAAGAGTAAAAGGTAAAATATATTTATTTCATGCACCTAGCACAGCATCTGATATAATAGAATATGCTCACTACTGAGTGGCATTATTTTCCTTACAGAATTATAATTTTTCTAATGCCTTAACTAAAATAGTAACAAATAATGGACAAACCAAAGCCTTAAACTCTCAATATTATTTACTTCTTTTACATTAATTTCTTCTAAAATAATCTAAGTTGATTTTATATCAGATTATCACAAGCAAGCCAATCAAGGAATTTTTCCTGACCAAGTTAACAGTTGTGATGATAAAACAGAAATTATGCTCACACACTTTTTGATTTAGTAATTAGCTATTATAGTCCTAGATTAAAGAACATTTATTAGTGTGTGCATGAATAGAAACTAAACAGTGGTATAGTGCACACTGCAAAGGGGAATAGTCACATTGCTGCAGCTTTTCTAAGCCACTGAAAATAATATCCTAATTCAAATAAGAAGCTAATAATTGCTGGAATAACATTAAGTCTACAGTAGAATAATAGTAAGTCTACTTTAGTCTGTTGTTCATACCCCATCTTGAGGATTTGGGGATGGAAATGACCACTCTGCCTCTAAGTGAGAGGGAACTTAGATTCCATGGCACAGTTGGATTTAACTGTCTTGCTTGCAGTTGTAGACTCTTTCTGTTCCTTGGAATGGGAGTTGTCCATCATTGTCACCTTGTTAGTTGTCCTTGGTGAGTCCAATGAACTGGAGAGTAGATATTGCAACTCTGCTGAGATTCACATGGGTATTGCAACTCTGCTGAGATTCCAATGGCACATGGATGGACCAAAAACTTAAGTCTCTTGGCCATATACCTATCAAGTATAGTACTATTATTCTACTATAGATGTATTGTTAGTTTAGTAATGGGAGAACTTTTATCATTGATGTGCAGGCAGTGACCACCAGAGTTTCTGAGGAGAGGGAGAGGCAAAAATAGATGTAATGTGGGGGCATTTTCAGTACGTTGGAATTGTCCTGTATGAAGTTGCAATGATGGATAAAAGCCATTATATATTTTGTCATAATTCACAAAATTGCACAAGATAGAGTATAAGCTATAATGTAAATTATAATCCATGGTTAGTGGTAATGCTTCAACATGTGTTTAAAATTGTAACAAATGTACCTCATTAATGATGTTAATGTGGGAAAGCGTGGCAGGGGTAGGGAGTGGAGCATATGGGAATCCCCTATATGTTTTATGTAACATTTATTAAATCTAAAATTTCTTTAAAATAGATAAGTAAATAAAACTAAAATGCATAAGTAATGGTCAGAAAAAAATATGCTAATGACGATAATGAACTAATGAAAGAGTAGCATATAATATTTTGATTTTATGAGGAATATCTTTTTCAGTTTGGAACTCATAATAAGCAGTGAACATTGACACACACAGATGTAGATGTTTTTCTCACATTTTAAGTTTGAATATTATTTATATTAGTCAAACTAATATTTTCCATGAACAATGGATCCCACTCTGACTACCTCTGCAAGAACCCCAAATGAAGGCCATTTGGTGAGTAAAATCACCACTCTTTTAGGTTGCCAAAAGCACAAGCAGTCTGTGGTGGCTGGAGTTGACTTTATTCCCATGGGTCAGATGTTATGATTCCCTGCACTGTTCTGGAAGGTCCATGGCTGCCAGAATATTTCATGGGACGCTCTTAAAAATCATACAACATGAGCAAATATTTCATTTTAACTGCTGGTCTGGGAAACACAAATGGAGATGTTTGGTTGGAAATATACGAGGTGCACTGGAAAGGGAGTGTTTAGATTTTGAATGTAGAAGATATCAAGAAAATATGTACTCCTCTGAAACTGTTTCCGTATGTTTCCTGATCCATAGCTTTCACTACCCAAGACATGGTGTTATCTTGATTAATGCCTTCGTCGTAAAAACATGATGAATGGGAACTTATGTCCATTCTGGACCTTTCCACCTGCAACAACATCAAAGTAAATATATTTCATTTTGCTATGAATGTATTTTTTTCAAGTTGTATCATACAAAAAAGTGAGCCATTCATAAAGCAGTTCCAGTTTTATGCATGTCAAAGAAGGAAGCAAAAAAATCATTTTCTACTGTTAAGGTCCCTTTTATTCTAGAAGAGATAGAAATAGTAAGTTTTTCCACCTACTATGTGGAGTTTCGAAAGTAAAAATATTCTCCTTCTTTATATTATTCATTCATGCCAAAGTTTGGAAAACAAAAGGTGGCATGCAATAACTATACCAAGAAAAATTTTAATTAAATGTCTGTTTCTTGGGATTTTTGAAAAGTTATTTTATTTAATTATGATAAAAAATTTCCCATAATTTTCTATTAAAATCAGTCTGTCAGTGACATCTGTGTATCTGTTTACGCATAGGTAAATTCTTAGCAGTGGAGTTACTGGGACAATACATATACTTACCTTGAACTAATACTTGACTGTTACGCCTGATTACATGCTAACCTGTATACTTTTAAAATCTTAACTCTTCAAAAATATTAAATGTTTTAAAAAATGCTTTCACTTTTTTTTTTTATTGACTTTGTAATAATATTACATTAAAAATATATATGTGAGGTCCCATTCGACCCCACCCCCCCACCCCACCTCTCCCCCCCCCCCCCCCAGCAACACTCGTTCCCATCATCATGACACATCCATTGGATCTGGCAAGTACATCTTTGGGCACCTCTGCACCTCATAGTCAATGGTCCACATCATGGCCCATACTCTCCTCCATTCCATCCAGTGGGCCCCGCGAGGATTTACAATGTCCGGTGATTGCCCCTGAAGCACCATCCAGGGCAGCTCCATGCCCCAAAGACGCCTCCACCTCTCATCACTTTTGTTTTTAATTGTAATGGTTGATATATTTTCATTTTCTTTTCTTTTTTTTTTATTCCCCCTCCTCCTGTGGCTTGCTTGCTTTCTGCGATCTGTGTCCATTCACTGTGCGTTCTTTTGTGTCTATATTTATTTCTATTTATTCTGTCCCCCCCCTTGCTGCTTGCTTGTTGTCTGCTCTCTGTGTCCATTCACTGCACTCTTCTGTGTTTTCACTTGTCTCCCTTTTTGTTGCATTACCTTGCTGAGTCGGCTCTCCATGGCACTTGTGGGCTGGTGGCTTTCCACAATGTGCAGGCAAGGCTGACTTCACAAGGAGGCCCCAGGATGCAAACCCAGGACTTCCCATATGGTAGATGGGAGCCCAACTGATTAAGCCACAGGGCTTCCCCATATTTTCATTTGCTTTTGAAAATTTATATTTATTTCCCTCTTTTTTTGGTCTTTTTTCTTAACTCTGTGTCTACTGAAAATTTTTCTTGGATTTTTATTATTATTGATTCAAAACTATTTTTATTAAGAAAATTATATCCTGCTGCCTCACATGCAACCTGATTTAAAAAAAAATAATATATTGAAGTATATCACTCAACCATAAACATACAAAAACAATAAGTGTATATTAATTGTAGTGAACTTACCAAACAAACATATTTAACATCATACAGGGCTCTTTAACTCACCCTACCAACAATAACTTACATTGTTACTAAGCATTTTTAACTAATGATTAAAGAGCATTTTCAAAATATTACTACTAACCAAAGTATTTTTCTCCCAACCCACCCTATTATTTTCTGTATATCATTTATATATGAACATACATAAACAATTAGTGTATAGTGAAAGTTGTGAACTTACAAAGCAAAAATGCATAACAACATCATACAGGGTTCCTTTACATCAACCATTCACCAACACCCTGCATCGTCATGAGACTTTTATTACAAATTATGAAAGAATATTGCCAAAATCTTACTAAGAATTATAGTCTTTAGTCTTACATTAGGTCTATTTTTCACCCAACCCACCCAGTTATTATTTTTGAAACACATTTTTTTTTACAGAAGTTGTAAACTTATGAAACAATCATACACATATACAGAATTCCCAAATAACACCGCTCTATCAACACAACGCACTGTGGTGGAACATTTGCTATAGATAAGATAATATCATGATTGTTAATATGTCCATAGTGTACATTTGGCACACATTTTCCATAATGTCCCATTATTAACACAGTACATCTTTGGCATAGATGCATGAATATGACATTATTGCTGTTGACCAGTCCATAGGTCATTCCAGTTGTATTCTTCCCATGCTTCTCCACATTCCCACCACCCTGCTGTAGAGATGTACCATCAACCACAATTCTCATCCACCTCTGGGTTTACTATGCTATTCAGTTCCTAGATTATTCTCTAGCATTCTGTCAATTAGCATTCGCATATCTAGACTACCATTTTCAGCCACATTCCCATTTAAAAACTAGCTGTTACTCACTATTTGTTACCATCTCTTTTATACATTTCCACACTTTTACTAAAACTTCTACATACATTAAACACTAGTAGTCAGTCTCAGTCCTCCTCTTATTTCCTTTAAGAATCCACCACCTACCACCAGGTCTTGAAGATATTTTCCTACAATTTCTTCTAGAAGCTTTATGGTTCTTGCCTTTATTTTTAGGTTTTTGATCGATTTTGAGTTGATTTTTATATAAGGTGTGAGATACGGGTCCTCTTTCCTTTTTTGGCTATGGATATGCAGTTCTTTCAGCACAATTTGTTCAATGGACTGTTCTGCCAGAGCTGTGTGGGTTTGATAGGCTACTCAAAACTCACTTGACCATACATGTGAGGGTCTGTTTCTGAACCATCAATTTGGTTCCATTGATCTATGTGTCTGTCTTTATGCTGATACCTTGCTGTTTTTACCACTATTGCTAGGTAATGTGATTTAAAGTCTGGAGATGAGGGTTTGCTTTACCTTTATAAAATATTTCTGGCTATTCAGCATCCCTTACCCTTCCAAATATATTTGATAATCATGTTTTCAATTTTTTTTTTTAGTGCTGGTGGAATTTTTATCAGGATCACATTGAATTTGTATATCAATTTGGGTAGAATTAATATCTTAATGATATTTAGTCTTCCAATATGTGAGCATAGAATGTTCTTCCAGTTATTTGGGCCTTTTTAAAATTTATTTTAACATGGAGTTGCAGTTTTCTGAATATGAGTGCTTTACATTGTTGGTTAAGTTTATTCCTGACTATTTGAGTTTTATCTGTCATATTTTCTTTTCACCACTCTTTTGACACAGTTTTAGTTACTTGTATTGATGTAATCTTCATTTCTTGACTCTCTTCCAGCTCTCTCTGTCTTTTCTTTCCATGCTCTAGGACACCCTCTAGTATTTCCTAAAAATTTGATCTCTAGGTTAGAAAATCTCTCAGTTTCTGTTTATCTGTGAATATTCTAATCTCACCCTCATTTTTGAAAGACTATCTTGCCAGATATAAGATTTTTGGCTGGAAGTTTTTCTGTTGTAGTATCTTTAAAATATCCTACAACTGACTTGTGGCTCCATGGTTTCTGGTGAGAAGTCAGCAGTTAATCTTATTGTGTATCCCTAAGATGTTGTGCATTTCTTTTCTCTTGCTGTTCTCAGAATTCTCTCTTTGTCTTTGGCATTTGACATTCTGATTACTATGTGTCTTGGACATGGCCTATTAGGATTTTTTCAGACAGGAGCAGCTTGTGCTTCTTGGACATGGATATCTATGTCCTTCAATAGGGTTGGGAAATTTTCTACCATTATTTCTTCAAATAATTCTTCTGACCCCTTTCTCTTATTGTCTCCTTCTGGGACACCCTGGACATTTATGTTTGCTTGTCTTTTGCTATCATTTAGTTCCATGAGAACTTGTTTGATTTTTTCCATTCTTTTCTTCATCTGTTCGTCTGTATTTTCACTTTCAGAGGCCATTACATCAAGCTCACCCATCCTTTCTTCTGCCTCCTCAAATCAGATATTATATAATTCAAGTGTTTTTTTATTTCATTGATTGCACCTTTCATTCCCATAAGATCTGCTATTTTTCTATGTATGCTTTCAAATTTTTCTTTGTGCTCATCCAATGTCTTTTAATATTCTTAATCTCTTTAGCTATCTCATTGAATTTATTAAGGAGATTTGTTTGAACATCTATAATTAGTTGCCTCAACTCCTTTATGTCATCTGGAGGCTTATCTTGTTCCTTTAACTGGATCATACCTTCCTGTTTCTCGGTGTGTATTATAATTTTTGGTTGGTGTCTTGGCACCTCACTTACTAGACTATTTATTCTGGGTGCAGTTTTTCTCTTTAGTTTAGGGCTTCTTGCCCTTTCTCCCTTGCTGGTTGTGCAGTAGGAGCCAAGGATGTAGTTGGTGCTATAAACTGTGGAGACTCAAGCTGTCCTCATTGCTCCAGGCACCAATGAAGCTTCTCCCAAATTTCTCCTTTGCCAGAAGTTGGTACAGAACCACAGCTGTGTGGAATAACCCAAGTCATCCAGGCCCAGACTTTAGTTGCCCAGAGAGACTGATGAAACCTTACACCCCTATCTCCCCTGCCTGGGCAGGAATGGAGCTGCAGGTATGGGCAGCAATCTGTGCAGTGGTCCAAGGTGAATGCATTTGTCCCCCGTAGACTTCCAATTATTCAGTCTGTGCCAGTCAAAGGTACCTGCAGTTACCTGGATAGGTTGTTGCAGTGCCTGCCATCTTCCTCCCCTCCAGAGGTGGGGCTGACACCTAGGCTAGGGCTGCAGGCTGATCTTAGTGAAATAAACCTTTTCCTACAGTCACTTTGATTTTTGGTGTGCCTGGCTTCCCCTCATGCTGGGGAGGGGTCAAAATGTTAGTCACCAGCCTCTTTCCAACTTGGACAGATTCAAACCCTAGCTGTCCCTAGGGTTATACCTTAGCCAGCCATGTCTACTAATCAGTAGTCAAAATCGGTGGCCATACTGTCTCCTCCTGTTTTTGGGAAATGGTGCTTCCAATTCCAGCTATGAAATAGCTCCTGGGGCAGCTTGCACTGCCAAAGTAGGATGATTATCAGCCTCCATGACATGGGTGGTAATTTCCTGGAGAGTCTGGTGCAGGTTCCTCCAGCTTCTTCCCTCCTGGAGGTGGGGCTGGGGCTCATGCTAGAGCTGAAATTTGACTTGATGGAAAGAAGCTGTTCCCTACCAGCACTGTGATTTTCAGTCCACCTCCCTTCCACTCATGCCAGGTGTGGAGTTAAGATGGCAGCTATTGGCCTCTTTCTGGCTTGGACAGGTTCAAACTTTAGCTGTGCTTAGGATTATACTTTAGCTTGCTGAATTTACTCATCAGTAGCTGAAATTGGTGCCCAACTGTCTCTTCCTCCCCCATTTTTGGGAAGTGTAGCTTTCATTTCCAGTCACCAAATAGTTCCCCAGGTGGTTTGTGCTTCCAGTGGAGGATGGGCACTGGCCTCTATGGTGTGGAGTGCTCTACTTACATATCTTCTCAGCATATGGCCAGTGTGCTCCTTCCATTCCTTCAAGGATGTAGCAGTATGCTCTTCTGGTCTCCTGGAACCCCCAAATAGGTGCTTCAGCTAGCTCCAGGTAGCTCTGGGTGTTTACTAACTGTCCTGTAGCAGGAGTTGTCTCTAGGAGCTCCTTACTCCACTGCCCTCTTGCTGGTTGTCCCTGCAACCTAAATTTTTAACGTAATTATTAGTTTATGAATTGAAGGAAAGTTTTATGAAAACTTTAAATATTTATATAATTTATTTTATCAGTTACACTTCTTTATACCTTTAGGGATTTGTTCTTGCTCAGAAAAGCTTATCTAATCAATGCCAATTAAAGAAAAATATCTATTCTTTTACACTTAGAGCTTCACTTTTATATGTAGATTTTTATTTCATAGCAAAATGATTTCTTCATAAGAAAGCACAATAGGAGGCCATTTTTTTTTTCTAATTGTCAGGCTGTTTTCCCAGTTCCATTTCTTTATTCTTTAAAGAATGGAAGGGTTAAATTGAAGTAAAGTTCTTAAACAGCCTGAAATTTAGTTACATTATTGATAAGTTTAGAATGATGCCATTTCACTGGGTAACACTGAGTATCTAACAAAATAGTCAATGGAAAAACAAGCAATGACCACATAGTAATGCATTAACATTTGCTAAATCTCCACCTACTATTTCAACCTGTCAAGATCTTTCTGTTCTGTTTGTGGTTTCAGTTCCAGTAATTGACCTTTAGTTTAGCAAATGCTGTAGCTTTGCTTGAAGTGAAAAATTTTTATATGCAAATTTTTACTTTATCTAGAGAAAGATGATTTCTTGTCTCACAATTATTGACACACGAATGACAGCTGTAGTCTCAAGAACACTAAGAAAACACTTTTGACTCATTGTGAGTTGGGCATGGGCTTTGACTTTTTTTTTTTAGGACATACTGAGAATTGAACCTGGGATCTTGTACATGTGAAGCAGGCACTTAACCACTGAGCTATACCCATTCCCTTCACTTTAATGTAATGGAAAGGATTTTCTTGAGTCATTCTTCCTTGTGACTCAAACCTTGCAATTGAAATCCAGAGCAAAGTAGAAGTTCAAGAATTTTAGATTATAGAATTGACATGGCTGAGTTTGGCAAATTCAGCCCATGATTATAACAGAGAAAACAGCTTAGTAATCCCCATTGTGATACCACTTAATATCCTGGAATCAGAAACAAAGTCTCAATTTTTATTAGCACTACAATTAATCTTTAACAATAATTAACCAACAATAGACAGTTATGAATTTTTTTAGACTTGATGTTCTAGTTTATTTTATTTTCAAAATGTTGATATACAAAAGATTTAGAGGTACTCATGATCCATATATGCATGCAGTTCTGAATACCAAAAAGAAACATATTCTTTGCAATATCTTAGGGGAGTCAGGGAGGAAAGTTCTACAGAAGTGAACAGGCAGGTAGCCCATGGAGACATAAATTGCCAGCAATGGGTATTATACCCATGCACAATATTGAAGGGCTTAAATATTATAAATGTAATGAAAATAGAAAGTAACGGGAAGGACTCTATTTCCATAGCGACATTTAAAGTATTGTAATACTATTCTAAGTGTAACCCTTTGTCAAAATCCATTTTTTTTTTAATTAAAGATTAGAGCTGAATTTTGTTCAAAATATGAAGGTTATGTTACCTATCAGTCATTTTCTGACATAGATTATGTATTAAATTTTAAATACTTCTAATTTTAAATATAAAACCAAAACCTTAGGGTAATACACTAAGCTGGAAACAGAGTCTAAGAAACAGTGTTTTTGTCTGACAACATGCAACTGTAATAGAAGATTTGTGCATAATTTTTTTCAAAACCTTCCTTTAAGATTCAGGGTAATAGGTCTTCTCTAAAATTCTGTTCTCCTAAGAGATCTCATCTCTGAAGGTGAATTCTTTTTATTGAACATAAAAATAATATGGGTTATATTTATTTGAGCACTATCAGGCACCTTTCTAAAAGGTTAGCATATGTTATTATTTTATCCTTCCAATAACTCTAAATTGGACTTATTATTAATTTCAATTTATGATGAAAATGAAGAAAATGAGGTCAAGGAAACTTAAATGCAAACACAGCTCATATCACTAAGCCAAAGATTATAAACCACGCTTCTTTAATTCATTATGCTGTATTCCTGTGCATCTATCTTTTACAAAAGAATGCCATTGAGTTGTTCAAATAGTAGAATCACTTTCTCTTCCATTCCAGGCACTGTCCTGTGTGTGAAAGGTAGACATAGTCTCGAATCTATAGCTGGTTGAGAGAAAATAGACAAATTAAGGTGTCTATTACAAAATTGCTATGACTGTTTTGAGTAATATGAGAACTTTTGCCCTTAGGGAAAGTATTTATATGCAAAAGAAAAAGAGCCTCAATAGATACAAAGAATAGACTGGAGGGAAGCAAAGTGAAAAAGAGTGGTAAATAAATGGGGAAATATGAGTAGAAGTTTCTGGCCAAATCCTATTTCTAAGCAGGTTTTGAATTTTTACTGAGGAAGTGATACATGTTTGTTTTCATTTATGAGAATTAAATACATTCCACTGATTCTAGGTGGAATATTTGTTTGTTTCAAATAAAGTATAAGGATCCCTTGGCTCTCGCCAAGTACTATACCTATGTTTTAGGCTTCTGTTATAAAGTCTTGGCTTCTCTGAAACGATTGATCTTTGATAATATGCCTTTATAAAGTATCTTCTTTGGCATCCATGATGCTTCTATCAGTAATTTTCAGCCATGATAATGTTGTGTAACAATCAACCATAGAACCTCATTACCATAATGTAATAAATATTTCATTTTGTTCATGAATCTAGAGGTTGGTTAGCTGGTTCTGCTGAAGGATGCCAGGCTCTGGAGTCTCACCTTCACTCATGCCCCTGCAGTCAGCTGCAGGTGGGCAGCTGGACAACGTGTCTTTGTCTTGACTGAGTTCTCTCATGTATTTGGGCCTAGAATGGAACATCTGCTCCACGTGCTGAGACATGTGCTCAGGCTAGGCTGAGGATCAAGAGAGGCAGTGAAAACACAAGTGCTTTCACAAGCTTTTGTTTGCACAGAATTTGATTTCTCCCTGACCAAAACAAATTATATGGCTGAGCCCAACAAGGGTGGGAGGAACCTATCAAAACACAAGGATCTAGAGAGACAGAAATATAATGGGGCATCAGTTCATTAACTCAACTAATTTGCTGTCATGATCTAGACCGATTTTCTTTCTTTTCCTAGTTTGAAAACTCCTTTGTTTTTAGTTCTAAAATATGTGTCTCCCAAAATTATCTTTCAATTCTCTTCTGTATTTCTTTCTCCATATTTTTTTGGCTGACTTGTTGTGATTCAATGGTTTCAGCTTTGACCTTAAACCTATAAAGCCATCTCAGACTTTTTATGTATACTTTCTTCTTTTCAGAAATATCTACTTTTGTTCTAATACATCAAACAAAATGCCCAGAATGTCGAAAATTTATCTGTCCTCTGCTCTTTCTCCATTTACTCCTCTCTATAACTATCCATTCACTGCCAGTAATATCATCATTATATACATAACATAGAACTTTAAGAGCTGTTCTTGGATACAGTAAGTATTCTTTAAAATATGATTTTAGATTTATTTCTTTACCACCATTCCCCATATATCAAACAAGTTCATACTTTAACATTTCAACTGCTTCTTCCTAATGATGTATTTTTGTTAGAATACTTTAGCTCAAATATTACTTTCACGTTGACATATCCCTTCCAAAGTAACAACCACAACAAAAAAAGTATTTCTATTATTCAGCTTAATATTTTACCCCTTTGGCTAGTTTTCAGTTCAGTCCCATCCTACCTTTTCAACCTTATTTATTAATGATCTCCTTTTAGAATTAGAACTTCATAAGGACAGGACATTGTCACTTGTTGGAAACTGAGGCACAGTGGCCTCTAAAGGAGAGATGTGCTGTCTCCATGCTGGTGCTGTTTCCATGACTAAGCTTGCAACCTAAGGAATGCGGTGATCGGGAGTTCCCTGCAAATGGGAAGAAGCTGTTAAAGGCTGAAAGAAAAGATGAGCACATACCTTTTGTAATGAATAGAACACTTAGACTTTGTACCTTGAAATAAGATTTTTTAAAAATTCCTTAGACTATAGGTAATGCTGATAGTTAATACGGGTTGCTCCTTAATGTCACGTAGGCTAGTGTTTGTGTGTATAGGCACATAGGCTACCTATACCTGCTTCTTTGCATGTACACTGGGGTATATAAGAACCCCTTGTAATCAATAAAGTTGTCTGATGAGCTTGAGGCTTCAATGCTCTCAGATCCCCTGATCCCAATCTTTCTTTGTCTTTTATTCCCGATACCCTTCGGGCTGGCGACTCCGACAGTCACTATTACGTTGCAAGTGAGTAGCACAGTGTCTTGCCATGCAGAATATATGGACTGATATATATTTTGAACAAAACCAGAATCACACATTCCTTTTTTTACCTAATTAAAATGAAATGTTTTCTCTTATTCCTGTCTTGGTTCATGCCCATATTTTTTACACCAGCCTAGGATGCCATCCACTTCCAATTGTAAATATATTTTCTGAGGGCTACAACACAGGAAATAAAGTCCTTTTACTCAGAGTACTCAGTATTGGTGGGGAGGAAGCCATATACACAAGCAATTATAATGTAACGTAGTAATTGCCATGAGAAAAATATTCATTAGAAATTTTGTGAGTAGAGAAAGGGTTACCTAATTCAGTATGGAAGAGGCAAGCAAGATTTCCTGAAAGAAGAGGCAGAGTAGAATTCTTCAAACAGAGAGAAAAGGGGTTAAAGGCAGAAGTATGGATCAATATGATAGAGAAGGAAACATCAAGCAGAATGTTACTGAAGCATAAAGTTCAAGTAACAGAGTGGTAAGATATAGATTGGTAGGAAAAGCCATAGGCTTAAATCCTGGAGGGTCTTTATATGATGTTAAGAATTTCAACTTAACAAGCTTTGAGGAGCTTAATGTAGTTTTAAGCAGGAGAATAACAGGTTCAAATTCACCTTTCCAAGGCTGGCGGGAGACATAGGTCCCAGACTCCAGATATTTCACTACATGACAACCAAAATTTGAAAGTCTTGAGTCTCATTCTCTGAATTTTCCTTTTAAACGTTTGAGTAGATGTGATAAACTCATCTTTGCAAATGCATGAATGACTTGCTTATTGACTTATTTGTGCTTGTTCCCTTTTTCTGTGTCCAAATGGTACCCTTATACAGACATTAGTGAAAGGAGTGAGAGAACAGTACGACTTTCTAAGAACATGGCAAAAATGTAACAAAAAAATTTTTTTTTTGGCAAATGCTAACTCCTGGTATCTTTCAAATCCTAATGATGCAGAGAATGAAGGTTCATAGTGAATAAAAATTGATAAGGCCATTTGGAGTGCCTATTGAATGTAAGTGCCTCTTTATGAAATTATTTCCAAAACCATTGCATTTAAAAAATAATTGTAAATAAATGAATATGTATTTACCTAAGAGTAGCTCAGTAGATAAAATAGATTTTTCTGTCTTGGAAAAAATAGAATAATTTGTACTACATTTATGGTGAAAAGGAATTTGGACTCAACATAAAGTGCAGACCCAGGAATAAGAAACATGAAGCAGAATTTATGGAACAAGTATAGATTTATGTGAAAGGCTAGATTAATTTTCACATGCTTATGCATGAAATGTTATTGCCTGTCTAACTATTCCATTATGTGTTAATAATAAAATAACCTATATGTGCAAAATGGATGTGTCACACCAAGAGAAAATGTTTAAAATGCCAAGTAAATACCACAAAAAGTATATGAAAAATGCTTTTCTGACTGTTTCACTTTGCAAATACTTTTGAAGTGTTTTGTTTTTTTTTTCATTCCTCTGGAGAACAGAAAGGAGGAGTCTTGTTCTTTTATGGAGGAATCCCTTTTTTGTACAATTTTCATCCATTCTGTCTATATTTATATAGAAATTTAAGACAATATGCTTTGTAATTTTTAGATTTAGTATTTAAAAGCACGTGTCATGAGGATGTGGAGTTGTGAGGCTGATTCTCACAGCAGCATACAAGGCTTTAAGATAAGCTTGAGATGATAAAGTCCTTTCTTTCTTACAGTTTAAACTTTTTCTTTTTTAGTTTTCATTGTTTAGCATGCAGTTTTGGGAGATTGAATATGACTTCCCCTATTTGATTCAATGCTTTTCTTTTTGACAAATATTCATTTATCAATTTTCCCCCATTTGTGTCTCAGAAAGCATTCAATTTACATTAATTCAATAATTAAGCAATGC